>NW_027195207.1:0-275831 GCF_038502225.1 Cherax quadricarinatus | reverse complement strand
TATATTCAGTGGGTGAGTGAGTGTAATTGTGAACCACCAGGTGGTTGTCATGTAGTTAGTTGTCGGGGTGGATCAGGGAGATAAGATGTTTTCTAACTGTAGTTTTGAAAGTGATGAATGTGTCTGCAGTTCTAGAGTTTTCAGGTAGGGTGTTCCAGATTTTAGGTCCTTTGAAATACATTGAATTTTTGTAAAGGTTTAGTCGAACACGGAGAATGTCATAGAGATGTTTGTGTCTGGTGTTTTGCCTGTGGATCCTGTCACAACTATCAAGAAAGCGTTTTAGGTCAAGGTTAATATTGGAATTTAAGGTCCTGTAGATATAGATTGCACAGTAGTAAGTGTGGATGTTCTGAACAGGGAGTAAGTTTAGATCTATGAAGAGTGGAGGGGTGTGTTGCCAGGGATGGGATTTAGTGATTATTCTTACTGCGGCTTTTTGTTGGGTTATTATTGGCTTTAGGTGTGTTGCTGCAGTTGAACCCCAAGCACAGATAGCAGAGGTGAGGTATGATATATAAGTGAATGGTATAGTGTGAGAAGGGCAGTTTGCGGTACGTAGTATCGTATCTTGGAGAGGATCCCCACTGTTTTGGATACTTTTTTTGTTGTGTTCGATATGGGTGCTGAAATTTAGGTTGTTGTCGAGGTATAGGCCAAGGAATTTGCACTCATTATGTCTGGCAATTAGAGTGTTGTCGATCTTAATGTTAAGTTGCACAACACCTGCTCTGCTGCCAAACATAATATAGTAGGTTTTGCCAGTGTCAAGTGCAAGTTTATTGGCTGTCATCCAGGTCGATATTTTGAGCAGCTCCTCGTTAACAATGGTGTTGAGGGTGGCAAGATTAGGGTGGGAGATGACGTAAGTCGTGTCGTCAGCAAAGAGAATGGGTTTCAGGTGTTGGGATATGTTTGGAAGATCATTGATGTAAATGAAGAAGAGCAGGGGTCCAAGGACACTTCCCTGGGGAACTCCAGTATGAAGTGGCCATATTGATGAGGCTGTCTTTAAAGGTGGCATACTGTTACCTATTAGAAAGGTAGGATTTAAAATATGCAAGCGCATGGCCTCTTATACCATAGTGGTCAAGTTTGTGGAGTAGGATGCCATGGTCTACTGTGTCAAACGCTTTTCTTAGGTCAATAAAAATTCCTAGCGGATATTCCTTATTTTCCAATGCTGTGTAAAGCAGGTCTAGCATTTTTATAATTGCATCATTAGTGCTTTTATTTTTCCTGAATCCAAATTGGCAGGGGTTGAGTATGTTTTGTGACGTTTTAAATTAATATAGTCTCCTGTGCACAAGTTTCTCGAAGATTTTGGATAGCAATGGTAAGTTTGATATTGGCCTGTAGTTGTTTACGTCTGTAGGGTCACCACCTTTATGTATTGGTGTAACCCTTGCTGTCTTGAGTAGTGTCGGGAAAGTGCTAGTTTCTAGTGACTTGTTAAAAAGTAATGTAATAGCATGCGAAAGGACATGGGCCGCTCGCTTGTACAATAATGGTGGGAAGTGAGACAGATTCCCCGAGTTATTTTTAAGTGACTTTATGATCGCGGTGACTTCCGTGGGCTCAGTTGGTACAAGATAGAAGGAATTTGGGAAATTCCCATCTAGGTAGTCCCCGGCACGGGCATTGGTACGTGGGATTTTACTGGCGAGATTAGATCCTATGTTTGAGAAGAAGTCGTTTATCTTGTTAGCTGTATCAGTGGGATGCAGTGGTGTTTCATGAGGTTTAGTTAGAACAATATTCTTGGTTCTTTTCAGTTTGTGAGTCCCCAGAATCTGGGAAAGTGTTTTCCAGGTCTTTTTTATATCTCCTCTTGTGTCAGTGAATCTGCTGGAGTAGTACAGCTGTTTGGCTTTCTTTATTAATTTCGTGAGAACTGTTGAATATTGTTTAAGAATATCTTTGTGTATTAAGCCCTGTCTGTATTGCATTTCATATTGGTGTTTCTTATCAATGGATTTCAGAATGCTGCTGGTTAGCCATGGGCAACTAAGCCGGTTATTCGTGATCTGTTTCGTTTTTATAGGACAATGTTTGTTGTATAGTCTAAGTATTTTGTTAAGAAAAATGTCTGTCCAATCGTCAATACCATTGGCATTGGAGAATTCTGTATGCCAGTCAACAGTCTCTAGGTCAGCTGTGAACTTCCTTATTGAGACCTAGTCATAGAGTCTAAATGAAACTTTGTTGTATTCGAGTGGTGGCTTACTAATGTTTGTTAAGAGGAAGGTTGGGTAGTGGTCAGTAGTGCTGTCTGTGATTATCCCTGATTTAAGGGGGGCTAGTATATTGGTCCATATGTGGTCTATTATGGTTGCACTTGTCTCAGTGAGCCTGGTTGGTTTAGTTATTGTTGGTATGAGAAGTGTGTTGTTCATATTGTTGATGAAATCAGTTACAGTCTGATCATCTGGCAGGCCAAGATTGATATTGAAGTCTCCAGCTAAGAGAAGGTGGTGCTATTTTATAGGTCGTGACAGTCAGTAGATTTGTTGCCTTACGCGACTTACACGTGTTAGAACTTTTTCCTTGCCTATTCTTCTTATACTCCTTGACTATAAGTCTTGGTATGGGGGAGTGTGAGGGAAAAGTTCAACAGATAGGAGTAGCGAGTGAGTATATGGTAACGATAGTTTGATTGCCAGCTGCTTGTTAAGGTAGGGTCAGTCTAGCTCCCGTTATCCCCCCCCCCCTTTTCTCCTCACCCCGAAAGGTGACGCGTGGGGCTCCGGCCAAACAGTAATCACTCGACTCACAGCTCCCAGCACAACTGTAAGTAAAAGCCTCTGCTCCAATTCTAGTGGATATTGGTTGGAAGCTTCACTTTTGACCAATAATAAACTTAGTCCTTTCAGTTTTAAGCTCCACATGAGACTTTTAGATAATCACCACCTTTTTTGAGTATCTTACACTTATCATGGAGAGTGATTTCTTAAGCAGTGGGTAACCTGTCTCTCTTTCCAGCTTGGAATGACAGCTCGGGTTACCTGCCAACCAACAAGAAGTGTTGAAGGAAACGGACTGAAAACGGTCTTGGGACATCACTTCATGATCTACCTACCTGATTAATTGTACAGGACACTACCCCTCACCTTTGCAGTGGTAAAGAACCTGCGTTCCTGTCATCTGGACTGACTATTCAAGGCTATAGACTCTGAAGAATTAGTCATTGGGTTGTCACTCAACACCTGTGCCCTCCCCCCCACATCATCAGCAATGGCTACAATTTCTACAAGACGGTGTCAACATCAACCAGACACCCCAGTATAACTGTACATATTAGCGTTGAATTCAATGTCATTTTTTCATTTCATTTTTCATTTTTCTTTCAAGTAGGATACACCTTCATATTTCAATGTTTTATCTTTGCATTAATAAATAATAAAGTGTTTATCTTCGTGAATTATTATTTCTTTTTCTATTCATTAATTTTCCTGAGGAGGAGCCAGCCTGAGTAATACTGTCTGAAGTTGTTACAGGGCTGAGTAAGCCTTCACAGGGGAAGAGGAACAAAATTCTTCCTTCATAAGCGATGTGTATTGTAAGAGGCGACTAACAAGCCCGGGAGCAAGAGGCTAGTAACCCCTTCTCCTGTATACATTACTAAAATTATGAAGAGAAACTTTTGTTCTTTTTGGGCCACCCTGCCTTGGTGGGATATGGCTGGTTTGTTGAAAGAAGATAAAGGTTGTAATTGGTATTATTTCTACACTAACTTCAAACCAGGGTCAAGATTGTGTGGTAGTTGCATAAAGCAGAATCAAGTTAGTATTACAAGTCTCTACTACAACAATAATAAAACAATTTAAAAGGATAACATAAAATGTATTTAATTACGAAAAAATTATTGCAACAATAATTTTAGAAGGGTAACATAAAATGTTTTTAATTATTTGATTATGAAAAATTACTGCAACAATATCAAATAGAACATCTATTATCTTTGTAATGAACTTTCTGAAAAAAAAAATTACGAAAAATGTATTTACAAAGTATTTTCATAATTTTATTAAATACTGTGGAATACATGTCATCATTACAAGAACAACAATAGGGTGGTCTTACAGATGTATAGGCACTTGGATTCATTATCACATGCTAATATCAAGCCTAATATCATTAATAACTTCAGCACTGCCTAACGATGCAATAAAATAGTCCAATGAGTGTGCTTATCTACTAACATTTAGTAATAGCAAATTCTGTAAGTTATCATGCTACTGACATTACTGTAATTCACAGAGCATTAATAAATCATATCTACTAAATGTAAAATTTCTGATAAAACACTAAAAAAATATATATATTTCTTATGAGAATATTTGGATAAATTGGCCAATTACTTATGCCAGTCCAGACATTTGCTTTATTTCTGAAATCAGATGGTGATTGTATTTCTTTGGATCCAATTTCAAGCACTCAACAATTGCATGCTTCAAATGGCTTTCATCCTGCAAAAAAATCAATAAAACTAAGTTATAAATCTGAGAAGCAGAAATATAAATATTATTTCATATACACATTACCTATGTCTACTCACAGCAATAATATTATGATGCAATATGAGATGTTACATGGATCCCTACTTGCTCCTGTAATACTTTAATTTACAATTCATAAGAATTTCTTTGCAAACAATGCAAGATAAATAATTAAAATGCAAATCTTTACAAGATGACTTAAATATATTGAGCAAATGCAGTGACAGTTGGCTGAAGGAATTCAGTGGTGACAGAAGCCATGCACTGTAAATTGTCGAGAGAGAAATCATACAGAGAAAGGAATCTGAGAAACATTAATATGAAATAGACATTAGACAGGCATTAGACTTTGGCCTGGTGGCAAAAGCTCTCACTTCACACGGTGAGGGTTCGGGTTTGATTCACGGCAAAGGGGTGAAAACATCGGATGTGTTTCCTTACACTGGTTGTCTATGTCCACCCATCAGTAAAATGGGTACCTGGGTGTTAGTCGACTGGTGTGGGTCGCATCCTGGGACAAAGCTGACCTAATTTCCCTGAAATGCTAAGCAATAACGAGGGGCTTTCCATACAGTAGTATGTCAGTGATGTCAGCTAGGCCTCTATACCTTGTACATGTACTTGTAGTAAATAAAGATATAATTATTATAAACTCATATTCTACTGTGGCTAACTATAAAATTAAGTTTCAACTGCTTGGAAGAAATGCTGTTCATAACATTTTTTTTCCTAACACAATGACTGTCTCTCATCAAGGTGGGGTGACTTACAAAAGAAACACTTTTATTACAATTTACTCAATAACCATCTTCCCAGAAGTGTACTGACATCTCTACCCCTCCTTCATCGTGCCGTCACCATACCTTCCACCTCCTACATTTAAGATCAGTACATATTTAGGCATTCTTATTTTGTGCCTCCCTACTACAGCACCTATGCTGCCTCCTAGTGGACTTAGCTCTTGCTAGAACTCTGCACAGCAGACCCTGTATCTCTCTCACTGACCGGACAACTGCAGGACAAGCCAGACATCCTCTTTCACTCTCTTGCTAGGCCTACAGCCTTGGTTTGGCTAGCAACTAAACTCGCTTTGTCTGTTATACCAGCCATGCTCATACCAATCTACAAACCAACCACCAAAACATTTTTTTTATTTTTATTTTTATTTTTTTCCCTTTGCAAATAGTACATTTAGATTATGTATTTACAATAATAGGTTGCAATGCAAAGAGAGCCTCTCTTATGCCTAGGCATTATGGGCCAATTTAACATTATTGGCTTACTGACTACTTAACACTAAGAATTATGTCATAGTTGTACAGTAGAATATTAATTATATCATAGTTGTACAGTAGATTATTAATTATAAGTGAATCTAATCTGTAAAAGACAAAAGATATATTCATATATTCAAAGATGCTTTTTGTGAAAATAATGATTCAATTATATTCCTGTCGACAATTTATTTATTATTAATTTGGACATTATACATAGAAGTACAAAGATATAGAGTGGTTAAGTATAACACGCCAAAGCCCCTTGTATGCAGAGCATTATGGGCAGGCTTAAAATTAACTTAAGATTAACTAAGCAATGATATATTCAGTGGTAAACATTATTGTAAACAGATAACAATTAAGCACAAATGGGTATTTCAAAGACAGATCATATGGTCATTTACTGTGTTGCTGTGCATTCACTAGAATGGAGTATTCTGTTAGGTAATGTAATTAAAAATAGCAAAGTTTGATTGGGTCACAGGTTAAACATTTATGAGATACAGTGAAACATATAAGTGAACAGTATTTAGATAAGGCTAAAGAGGTCTTTGTGGCATTTATGGATTTGGAAAAGGCGTATGACAGGGTGGATAGGGGGGCAATGTGGCAGATGTTGCAAGTGTATGGTGTAGGAGGTAGGTTACTGAAAGCAGTGAAGAGTTTTTACAAGGATAGTGAGGCTCAAGTTAGAGTATGTAGGAAAGAGGGAAATTTTTTCCCAGTAAAAGTAGGCCTTAGACAAGGATGTGTGATGTCACCGTGGTTGTTTAATATATTTATAGATGGGGTTGTAAGAGAAGTAAATGCGAGGGTCTTGGCAAGAGGCGTGGAGTTAAAAGATAAAGAATCACACACAAAGTGGGAGTTGTCACAGCTGCTCTTTGCTGATGACACTGTGCTTTTGGGAGATTCTGAAGAGAAGCTGCAGAGATTGGTGGATGAATTTGGTAGGGTGTGCAAAAGAAGAAAATTAAAGGTGAATACAGGAAAGAGTAAGGTTATGAGGATAACAAAAAGATTAGGTGATGAAAGATTGAATATCAGATTGGAGGGAGAGAGTATGGAGGAGGTGAACGTATTCAGATATTTGGGAGTGGACGTGTCAGCGGATGGGTCTATGAAAGATGAGGTGAATCATAGAATTGATGAGGGAAAAAGAGTGAGTGGTGCACTTAGGAGTCTGTGGAGACAAAGAACTTTGTCCTTGGAGGCAAAGAGGGGAATGTATGAGAGTATAGTTTTACCAACGCTCTTATATGGGTGTGAAGCGTGGGTGATGAATGTTGCAGCGAGGAGAAGGCTGGAGGCAGTGGAGATGTCATGTCTGAGGGCAATGTGTGGTGTGAATATAATGCAGAGAATTCGTAGTTTGGAAGTTAGGAGGAGGTGCGGGATTACCAAAACTGTTGTCCAGAGGGCTGAGGAAGGGTTGTTGAGGTGGTTCGGACATGTAGAGAGAATGGAGCGAAACAGAATGACTTCAAGAGTGTATCAGTCTGTAGTGGAAGGAAGGCGGGGTAGGGGTCGGCCTAGGAAGGGTTGGAGGGAGGGGGTAAAGGAGGTTTTGTGTGCGAGGGGCTTGGACTTCCAGCAGGCATGCGTGAGCGTGTTTGATAGGAGTGAATGGAGACAAATGGTTTTTAATACTTGACGTGCTGTTGGAGTGTGAGCAAAGTAACATTTATGAAGGGATTCAGGGAAACCGGCAGGCCGGACTTGAGTCCTGGAGATGGGAAGTACAGTGCCTGCACTCTGAAGGAGGGGTGTTAATGTTGCAGTTTAAAACTGTAGTGTAAAGCACCCTTCTGGCAAGACAGTGATGGAGTGAATGATGGTGAAAGTTTTTCTTTTTCGGGCCACCCTGCCTTGGTGGGAATCGGCCAGTGTGATAATAAAAAAATTATTTAGTATTTATTTAGTTGTGGGTGAGTAAGTGATTTTTAAGTAGAGACTTGAATTTATAAACAGTGTTTCTTTTATATTCACAGGTAATGAATTCCAGATTTTTGGGCCTCTTATGTGCATTGAATTTTTGCATAGTGTGAGATAGACACGAAGAACATCAAAGAGTGATCTGTGCCTTGTGTTATGGTCATGTGTTCTGCTGAGGTTGGTAAGGAGACGTTTGAGGGGAGGGTTTATATCCGAGTTAAGTGTTCTATGTATGTAGTAGGTACAATAATAAGTATGGGTGTTTTGTATGGTGAGTAGGTTTAGAGTTTTGAATATTGGTGGAGTGTGCTGCCTGTAGTGGGAATTTTTTTATCATTCTGACTGCAGCCTTTTGTTGGGTAATTAATAGTCTGAGATGGTTTGTTGTTGTTGAGCCCCATGCACAAATTCCATAGGTGAGACAGGGGTAAATAAGAGAGTGATATAGGGCCAGGAGGGCTGACTGTGGAACATAGCACTGTATCTTCAATAGTATGCTTACGGTTTTGGAAATTTTCTTGGAAATTTCTTGTATATGTGTTTGAAATTTGAGTCTATTGTCAAGGTGGATTCCTAAGAATTTTCTCTCTGTGAGCTTTGTGATAGGTGATCTGTTTATCATTATGTTAAGAGACACATCTGTAGCTCTGTTACCAAACTGAATGAAGTAGGTTTTGTCAATGTTGAGAGTAAGTTTGCTAGTCCTCATCCAGGTAGATATTTTCTGTAATTCGGTATTCACAGAATTAGCTAGCATGACTGGGCTCGGGTGAGAGAAGACGTATGTAGTGTCATCTGCAAATAGTGTGGGTTTGAGTAGTTGCGATGCATTTGGTAGTCATTTATGTAAACAAGAAAGAGAAGGGGGCCAAGGACACTTCCCTGCGGGACACCAACTGTAATTGGCTGTGTGGAAGAGTTTGCTCCATTTGTGTACACATATTGGCTTCTGTTGCCGAGGTATGACTTTAGGTAGTTGAGGGAGTGCCCTCTTATACCATATGCGACAATTTTATGTGGAGCAAATCATGGTCAACTGTATCAAAAGCTTTACGTAAATCAATGGAGATCCCCAGTGGGACTCCTTTTCTCTCTAGTGCAGTGTATATTTGCTCCAGCATGTGTATAATAGCATCATTCGTATTTTTATTAGGCCTGAACCCAAACTGACAAGGGTTGAGTATGTTGTGGGAGATGAGATAGGAACAGATTCGTTTATAAATTAATTTTTTGAAGATTTTAGAGAGAGGGTGTAAGTTGGATATTGGCCTGTAGTTATTCAAGTCTGTTTGGTCTCCTCCTTTATGGATCGGAGTGACCCTCGCTATTTTGAGAACTGTAGGGAAGGTAGAGGATTCGATGGATTTGTTAAAGTGTTGCTATGATTGGTAACAGCACTTGCGATGCTTTTTTGTATATAAAGGGTGATAAGGTATTTAAATCTCCTGTCTTTTTTTAGTATGCTGATAGTAAGGGAGACTTCTGTTGGGCTAGTTGGAGCTAGGAACAGTGTGTTTGGGTAGTTGCCAGTGAGGTAGTCATTGGGTGGGGTATTTGAGCTTGGGATTTTATTGGCAAGGTTTTTTTCCTATGGTGGAGAAGAAATCATTGAGTCTGTTTGCTGTTTCAGTTGGTGGGAGTTGGGGTTCATCTGGTTTTGTTAGTTGAATTGCACTATTTTGTGATATCTATTTTGTTCATAGAATTTCTGACAGGGTTTTCCAGGTCTTTTTTTATATCACCTAAAATTTTAAGCTGGATAATCTGTTCTCATAATACAATTTTTTAGCCCTTCTTACCAGGCTGGTTAGGATTGACGAGTAACGTTTTGTTTGGTCTCTGGTTATGTGACCCATTCTGTACTGTTTTTCGTATAGGTGCTTTGTATTTATGGATTTGAGGATGCTGGGTGTTAGCTAGGGACTGTTCAGTCTCTTAGCTGTCATCTGTTTAGTTTTTAGGGCAGTGCTTGTTATAGAGGTATTGGGTCTTTTTTAGAAAATTATTAATACATTTGTCAATATCTGTATTGATTTCTAGCTGTGTGCCAATCAATGTTTGTCACTGCTGTTGTGAAGTTATTAATGGCTGCCTCATTGTGAAGTCTGAAAGTGACCTTAGTAGTGTCTTGGGGTAATTTGCCTAGATTAGTTATGAGGAAGGTAGGGTAGCGGTCTGTGGTATTATCTGTGATTATGCCTGATTTTTAAAGGGGATATGGTGTTGGTCCAGATGTGGTCTAGTAGAGAAACACTAGTCTCTGTAATTCTTGTAGGTTTTGTTACTGTTGGTAGCAACAAGCAGTTACTCATAGTGTTTGTGAATTCAGTAATGTGTGGGTCCTGGTCTTGCAGGAGATTCATACTGAAGTCACCTGAGAGTAGTAAGTGATCTTTGTTCATGCATGCATCAGTTATCATACTTCCTAGGTTTTCACTAAAATGGCTAATATTTGACTGTGGTACTCTGTAGATGTTTATCACTGTGAGAGGTTTTTGTAGGTATTTGGATTTGAATTTAGCTATTATATATTCCCCATGTTCATCCCTTGTGCAAGTATTAGTGATACATTCTAGTTGGTCTGAGTAGTATACAGCTGTGCCACCCCTTTGTTGATCTGGCCTACAGTTGTGTATGGCTGTGTAACCAGGAATGGCATAGACATCTGTAGTATCAGGCTTTAGCCAGGTTTCGGTGAGAGTAATGATGGATATACTGGCATGCAGGGAATTTAGTAATGCTATGAGGTCATCGTAATGTTTGCTTAAAGATCTGATATTGTAGTTAAAGACAGTTATGTTATTGTTGGCTCTGAGAAGTGCCTTTGATTGTTCTGCTGTGTAGTAATTACAGTTGCTGTTTGATTCATTTAAGTCATTCAATAAGAGGTTGGTATCAGGATCAATGCTTGTAATCATAAGATTTATAGTGAATCTATAGTACAAATTAAGTATAAAACAAAGTAAATATTCCAAAGCTAAAAAATAACACCTGAATTATTTTAACAAATGTAAATATATAAGCTAAGGTAGTTCTTTAAAGCTAAAATAAAGGAGACAATATAAAAGGGACTAATATAAGTTGTGGCGAACAAATAAAGTGGTAAAGTAAAAGGACACAAGTGCAACTAATGTGACATTTATTGTGGCAACGTTTCGCTCTCCAGGAGCTTTATCAAGCCTTGATAAAGCTCCTGGAGAGCGAAACGTTGCCACAATAAATGTCACATTAGTTGCACTTGTGTCCTTTTACTTTACATATTGTCGGTAATTCTACCAACTTTATTACAAATAAAGTGGTGATCAAATAAATGAGCTTGGGAATATAATGGCAAAATAGTGAACTTATTACACTTTAGCACTTGAGAATAGCACCTTGATTATCTTTACAATTGTGAATATATGAACTAAGGTAGTTATATAAAGCTAAAATAAAGGAGAAAATATGTAAGGGATTAAATTAAGTAATGGTAAACAAAGTTAAATGGACAGATAGTCACTATGATATAATATTGATTTGGGAGTAAGATCTGATTTGTAATATATAATAAGTTGAGCAATTAATTGCACTATAAAAAGTAAAAAAAAAATATGAGGTAGTTGGTACTAGCTAGCAAAAGATAGTTTTGGGACTCACACAATAATGTAATTGGAATTTACACTAATTGCACACACAATATAAAAGGGACTAAAAAAAGTAGTGGTAAACAAAATTAAATGGACAGGTAGCAACCATGAATAACATTACAGTGGTCCCTCAATTATCGTCCTTAATCCATTCCTGGAAGTGGGACTATTATCGAAATAGACGATTTTCGAATAAATTTTCCCCATAAGAAATAATGTAAATCCAATTAATTCGTTCCAGACACCCAGAAGTATCAACAACAATTTTTTTTTTACCTTAAAGATAGATTTACATGCACAAAAGAATGAACATTCAACATGACAGTTACCTTTATTGAAGACTGTTGTTGATGAATGGAAGACAGGGAGGAGGAGAGAGGGAAGAGAAGTTATTGTTTGGAAGGGGAATCCCCCTCCATAAGGACTCTAGGTCACTTCAGGGGTCACTTCCCTAGCATAAATATAGATTTACATGCAGAAAAAAATCCCAAATAAATGTAAAGCACTAATAAAATGTATAAATGAACATTGGTAATAGGGGTTTTACCTGGAGAGATTACCTGGAGAGAGTTCCGGGGGTCAACGCCCCCACAGCCCGGTCTGTGACCAGGCCACCTGGTGGATCAGAGCCTGATCAACTAGGCTGTTACTGCTGGCTGCACGCAAACCAACGTACAAGCCACAGCCCGGCTAGTCAGGTACCGACTATAGTGGAACGGTCTGCCTAGTAGGGTGATCGAAGCTAAAACATTGGGTAGTTACAAATTTACGTCGGATAAATACACGAGTGAGAGGGGTTGGATTTGAGTCAGACTTGTACCTGAGCTTATTGCTTGGGTAGCATTTGTTCTGTTAGTGGGTTGGATTTGTGAAGGACCAGCCTAGTGTGGGCGAACAGGCTTATTGCAGTGTTCCTCCTTTCTTATGTTCTTATTTAACATCACACTTACCAGTAGGGTGATCGAGGCTAGGACCTTGGGTAGCTTTAAGAAGAGATTGGACAAATATATGAGTTGGAGGAGCTGAGTTTGATTTGTGTCATTGGGTACGGGAGTAAATTCTTGGGTAGCTTTGGGTAGAGGTCATTTTGATAAGGACCTGCCTTGTATGGGCCAAAAGACCTGCAGTGTTCTTCCATTGTTATGTTCTTAGTGGGAAGGATTGTAAAGGACCTGCCTAGTAGGGCCGGATTTAGAAGTCTCCAGGCCCTAGGCTATTCAGATTGGCGGGGCCCCTTTGAGTTACGGGTAAGCGAAGCGACCCCTTCCCGCTTGGGGGGGGGGGGGTTGGTGTGCGCCTGTTTAAGGTCGAATTAAATACATTCTGGCTATTTAGATTAAATTTAATAGGGAAAGTACATCAAGACAACCAAAACCATTTACCAACAGCCATTATAACTATCTTGTTAAATCATGCATTTTAAAGAGAATAAACTCAAGACAGCATAGTATTACTAGATTAGGCTATTAAAGTAGTGACATCATGTACCTATTATATTCAGCATAACCACTAAAGCACTATTATTCCCTTTATAAATCACTGACCATTATTGTTATCATTGCATCATGCACAAGACTATCAAATCATATAAACTCAAGAAAGTAAAGAACTGTTTATATTCACAGGCACTTCTTAAATAAACTTTTTTCTGGATTTCATATTGGCAAAATCATCAATTATATTCTGAAAATCAATATTTCTTGTTAGATCAGACTCAATGGTCAACATGGCTAGGTTACACAATTTGTCTTGGCTCATTGTTGTATGGAGCTGGTTTTTCACTCTTTTCAAAACAGAAAATGAATGTTCTCCTTCACAGTTAGTAGCTGGAAGTGTTAGGTAAAGGCGATACACTATGTCAACATTAGGGAAGGTTTCTGAGATACAGTGGACCCCCGCATAACGATGGCATCACATAGCGATTATTTCGCATACCGCTTACTTTAATTGCAAAAATTTTGCCTCGCATACCGCTTAAAAACCCGCTTACCGATTTTCGTCCGAGACGCTTCCAATGTGCGGCCTGAGCCACGCTCACATGTTCCGCCGGTGGCATTGTTTACCAGCCAGCCTCCGCAATAACATCCAAGCATACAATCGGAATATTTCGTATTATTACAGTGTTTTCGGTGCTGTTTCTGGAAAATAAGTGACCATGGGCCCCAAGAAAGCTTCTAGTGCCAACCCTGTGGTAAAAAGGGTGAGAATTAGTATGGAAATTAAGAAAGATTTTGAAGGGTTTGGGGCTAACCCTGAGAAGCCTATGCCAGTTGTGGAATCCATTGTGCCTACTTCAAAAATTAAGGAAATGTGTGCACAGTGGGTTGAACTGCAAACCTTTATGGATGAAAATCACCCTGACACAGCTGTTGCAAGCCGTGCTGGTGACTATTTCAATGACAATGTTGTGGCCCATTTTAGACAAATCGTAAAGGAACGGGAGGTACAGAGCTCTATGGACAGATTTGTTGTGCGACAGAGGTCCAGTGACTCTCAAGCTGGTCCTAGTGGCATTAAAAGAAGAAGGGAAGTAACCCCGGAAAAGGACTTGCTACCTCAAGTCCTAATGGAAGGGGATTCCCCTTCTAAACAGTAAGAAGATAATGCTCTCCCCTCCTCCCATCCCATCAATCATCACCAGATCTTCAATAAAAGTAAGTGTCATGTAAGTGTGCATGCCTTTTTCAGTTTGTGTGTATTAAAATTAACATTTCATGTGGTAAAAAAATTTTTTTTTCATACTTTTGGGTGTCTTGCACGGATTAATTTTATTTCCATTATTTCTTATGGGGAAAATTCATTCACATAACGATTATTTCGCATAACGATTACCCCTCTTGCACGGATTAAAATCGTTAACCGGGGGTCCACTGTACCTGCATTTCTTAAATGTTTCAAAGCAGCTGAAGGTGCACATTTTTCAGGTGGAGCTTTAATCTGATTCATATACCCAGAAAAATGAACTATTTCTTCAACAAATGTGTCCTGAACATCTGCTGAAAGGTGTTGTTGCAACTTTAATGCAGCTTCTCTCAATTCTGCATCTGGCATAGTAGTAATTTTGAACAGAAATCCAAACTTTTCTTTGAGATTCTGGTAGATTTCTTTTCTTTTCACCAATTCTGTAATCAGTGAATCCAGAATGACGAAATATGTAGCTGTCTTACATTTCTGCCTTGGTAGCAACACAATTTCATTGTCTGGCTCTTCAAAATTGCGTTTCCTCTTCCTTGACCGCTGATGATCAGCCCGGTAACCGTAGTCTTTCACCAGCAGTTTAGCTTTCTCTTCAAACATTTCAAAAGTTTCATCATTGCGAAGTGAGCTTACAAATTCCACTAAGCCTGCATAGAGGTTAGTGTTACGCGCCCCTACTTCACTCCATTATATACAAAAATAAAAGGCCTGGTTAAAATAAGTTCTGTAATAATATATCGCGAACCACTTTATTACTAGCTAGATAAAGTAGGTTCGACTATATATTATTATCGGGTACAGTATGAATCATCAAAAGTACTCTCATTGTATTATATTATATTGTATTATATTATATTATTATTAGGTTAGGTATTACGAATGTGTAACCACTACTGTAGTGACCAATTGGTGGTTCTAGAATTGACGCCACGCGTTGCCTTCTGGCCGAGCTGAAGTCATACTATGGAGTAGTTGAGTGAGTCAGTCAGCTCCTAGCTCTGACTCAGTACGGGTCTTCAACCCAAAGCTCCTAGCTTAAACTAAAACTTTAAACCAAGTCTATTGTCTTGCCTTTGCCATTAGTTTCCTGAAGTCTGGTAATTCATGTCTCTTATGAAAGATAACTATTTCGTTACCTCAGACCTTTCTAAAAGAGTTAAATGGTGAGATTAGTAGATTATTAATTGAAATTATTGTATCATACTCTGTTAATGAGAATTTGAACGTAAGATTGAGTTTCTTGCTGTATAGTATTTCATTTATAATTGCTTGTGGTTATTTTAATTCACTAACCCAATACCAATGAAACTAAATGATTGGTAATAAAATAAAACTAACAAAAAAAAAATGGAGTTATTTGTGCCCCTATTGTTACGGTGAAGATTAAGTCATAACAGTTAGCATAAGTAGCCATTTCAATTTCAATTTTCTGAAGTGTCTTGTTCATGGCATTTAACCGTTCCAGTATACAGTCCCAAAGCACACAGAGTAAGGCCAATTCAAAATCTTCCAATTTTGATGCTAAGCTGGCTGCTTCGCTTCTTGTAGTTGCTGTCTGGTCTTCATCCTCTGCTATTTGGATCAAAGCAGAACGTATTTCAGCAAAGCTGTCTTTCAAAGCATGTGTTGCATCATGCTGCGCTGACCACCTTGTTGTTGATAATGATTTGATGACATCTCCATGAATGGTTGACTTGAGTATACTCCACCGATGCGTTGAAGCAGAGAAAAAATTAAAGAGTGCTTGTAAAAGTCCAAAAAATGAAACTGCAGTGACACAACACTCCGCAGCACATGACCCAACAAGATTAAGAGAATGTGCTGAGCAGGGCACATATTCAGCAAGTGGGTTGATTTGCTTGATACGAGCTTGCAATCCATTATATTTACCCGACATGTTACTTGCATTGTTGTAGCTCTGGCCACGGCAATCCATAATAGAGAGATCATGTTCAAGCAGAGTATCCAGTACTACATTCATCATTGTTTCTCCATCATGGCCTGAAAGAGGAATGAATTTTATAAAGCGCTCTACAGGCTTACCACTGGAGTCGACAAAGTGAACAATGAATGTCAATTGATCTGTATGTGAAATATCTGGTGTTGAATCTACACTTATTGCAAAGTATTTTGCAGTTTTCACAGCTGCTATGATGTTATTGAGGACCTTCTTAGTCATCAGTTCAATAAATTCATTGCATATAGTAGATGACATGTAAGATACAGTGCCTCTTCCTGCATTCCCAAGGCATGACACATGATTTGCTAAGAATGGATCGAATTGTGCTAACAGTTCTATGATCCCTAGGAAATTGCCATTGTTTTCCGAACCAAAAACCTTATTTTCTCAACGGAAAGCAAGTCCTCTTAGAGCTAAGAATTTTACAACAGCAACAACTCTTTCTAGAACTTTTCTCCAATAAGTGCGCTCTTTTTCAGTTTGATTTTCCAAATGAGAATCCAATAAGCCTTTTTTCTGTGCACGAAATACACTGGCTAAAATGCAGCTTCTGTGAGTGGTGCTGTTTTCATGTTCCTCGAAACGCTTGGAATTTTTTCAGTCATTGAACCCCTGTGTGAAGGTATTTTCTTTGGTAGAAAATAGCTTGCATGCTGAACAGTACACTTTTCCTGAGCTTTCAGAGTATACCATCCATGATCTTTTCACAGTTTCTGAATTTGCAAGCTTCCTATAAAACACAGATGACTTTAAACAACGACGACTTGAATCATCATAAATCCTTGCTGATTTCCTAAAGTCAATGTTCAGAGTTTGACTGAAGTTTCCTGCAATGAAAGCATTACGTAGAGAATCTGGGATTACATTTGGCCATGAGGCAGGATCTTTTAAGACAAATCCTGTGGATGAAATGTCCATTGAGACATTGAGAGGAGACACAAAAGAAGTAGATGCTGGCTGAGAAATAACGGAGGGAGGGCTTCCTGTATGATCTGACGTATCTGCAGATTCAACTGTACTGGTAACATCAGAAACTGTTTTCGTGAGCATGTCTGTGATCTTTCTGCAGCTTCCTACATCTTTCTTTTTCTGTTCTTCTTCTTGAATTTTCTTCTTTCTTTTCTGTGACCCACTTGCATAAGAACGTCCAACATCACGTTCACGAGATGCCATAATGAGGATGTATCACTGTCTGTAATCATGCAAATACAAATTTTTCATTATCAATTATTATTATTTTTTTAATTATTATTAAATTTTTTTTTTCTGTCAATTGGGGGGATATGGCTCTTGTAGCCCCCTTTCCTCTGGCTGCGCATCTAAAAATTCAAAACGTTACCAGAAAGGAGTCATATACAGAACTTTTACCATAGATTAGGTTAGTGATTTGGGCTACGAATATTTTACTAATTCATTCTCCTTGATCTCCAATTTACTTAAACAGAAATCATACTGAGTCCAAGAACAATGCACAATGGTATTTATATTACCATTTTCATAACTAAACTAATCATTATGTTTTGCATGATATATGGCCTACCACCATAGATAAGGACATGAGAATTAAAGAATGCAGGGACAATTTTCAGTTTCACCCTACCAATGATTTTCTGATGTGGCTTATGTGTTTCTGGGGAAATATGTAGTAAATTAATTGATGTTCTACATCATTTCCGTCGCAACTTGAAAACTAAGCATTTGCGACGGAAGTGATGTAGAACATCAATCAATTGAGATCTGTTATTGAAATGATAAAGACTTAATGACAGGACAAAGTGCTTTTAAAACCTACAAACGGAAGTCAGTTTGCATTTTTAGGTTTTTCTTTATAGTATTTTTACCAAAAATGCGTCTTTACTGGTCCATGCGTCTTTACTGGTCAAGTAACCCTATCAGGTACCTCCCTTAACATTTAGAGGAGAAAACAAACATTTATCCATACACATCAATGTCTATCAACAACACTTCAGTTAATTTGTCACAGTACAAGTCTAGATAACATGTAATTACTACAGAAAATTGGAGAGGAATCTCCCATACTCACCCATTAGCGGGAAAACACAGCTGTTCTGATGTAAACAAAGGCGTGTTGAGTGTTGCCATCTATAGTTAGGTTTATTTATTTTTATTTTATTTTATTTCATTATTTATTTTTGTTTTGATTAATTTTTAAAAATCAATTTTACTCTCTAAACACTTGAACCTTTTAGGTAGGGACCCCTTTGCACTTGCACCATGTGCGCAGTCTTGGATGAGCCCCTGAACCCCTTGGACCGCGGGGCCCCCAAATGTGCGGGGCCCTAGGCAAATGCCTAGTTTGCCTATGCGGTAATCCGGCCCTGCTGCCTAGTATGGGCCAGCAGGCCTATTGCAGTGTTCCTTCTTTCTTATGTTCTTATTGGAGATTTGTTTGTGTGAGGGAGGGATGGCAAGTTTATTGTTGGAGAATATGACACTAATATCAACTCTATGGCTTATTGTTAGGAAAACAAATGTAGGTCAACTGTACACAATCACGAACGAGAATGATCTATCACGATTTCTCAGGGATACTAATCTTACAGAGAATAACTAAACAATGTCCAACTTAAAAGCCTACGTAGTGTAGTGTATGTTTTGCTCCATTATTGTTCAAATTTCATTGTACAATCTCTTAGTAATTAAATAATCAACTACCTCATTTTGTGATTTTACTAGTAAGCATAAGTCACCTTATGTAATTTTCTTATTTACTATTGTTTGCTTAAACATTAGCTGAATTGATACTTTCTCTGTCCATATTACTACCTCATATTTTTTTTAAATACTATCAATTGATATTACTTACTAAAATTAATAATCATCATTTTTACTATAATTTCAATTTACTCTTAACATTTTTGACATTTAATAACCATTACTTGTCTAATTACCTTTACCTGTTTTAATACCACATTTACTATCTTAGAGTACTCTTAATTACCTTGTACTGCCATATAACCTCTAGTATAACTACCAGTGCAATATTGAATGAAATAAACATTACTTTTTCAATTTTTTTGTAATAATTATTACTTACTAAAATTTTATTAAACACCATATTTACTACCAGTCAATTTTACTTTTGTACATTAAACATTATTTTATACTTCCCATAACATTTTGTTGCCAAATTTTCAAGTTTGTATATTCAACTCCAACCTTTATATTATCCTTTGTACCTGTGTACCTGTCTACCATCTTACTATCATATTATAACCAAGACATTACCATTGTTATTTTTTACTATTATTCTTTTGGTACTTTAATTGTGAATTTTATTTTGTCAATTTAAATCTAGTTATATGTACTCTTGATCTTGTCAACAACCTATACCAGACTCTAGTGCAATTGCAAGTACCATTTCAATTTGTACAGTGGACCCCCGGTTAACGATTTTAATCCGTGCAAGAGGGGTAATTGTTATGCGAAATAATCGCTATGTGAATGAATTTTCCCCATAAGAAATAATGGAAATCAAATTAATCCGTGCAAGACACCCAAAAGTATGAAAAAAAAAATTTTACCACATGATATATATATTTTCCCACACACAAAGAGAAGGATACATGCACAATAGTAGAGTAGTACATGCACAGTATATATTGTGCATGTACTAGTCTACTAAATGAAGAATAAATGACACTTACCTTTATTGAAGATGCAGCAATGACTGATGAGACACTGTGTCCTGGGAGTGCCTTTTCCTCCTGAGTACTGTAGGTCCTGTTTGGCATTTTCTTCCAGAACAGGCCTTATCACACTGTGTATGCCACTACGATTCTTAAATCTCTCAAACCAACCTTTGCTGGCTTTAAATTCACCAATATGAGCACTAGTTCCAGGCATTTTTCCCTGTTCACCTGGGTGTTAGTCGACTTGTGTGGGTTGCATCCTGGGAGACAAGATTAAGGACCCCAATGGAAATAAGTTAGACAGTCTTCGATGACACTGACTTTTTTGGGTTATCCTGGGTGGCAAATCCTCTGGGGTTAATTGTTTCTTGGTATTCTCAATAAGCCACACCAACAACGGTGCTACAGCAGCAGCAACAGCTGACAGTGCATCAGCAGCAGCAGCTGTACCACCAATAGTAGCGATGGTTGATTGGGGTTTATTATACAACCTGGCCAGCTCGGAGACATGCACTCCACTTTCATACTTATCAATGATCTTTTTCTTCATCTCTATTGTAATTCTCACCCTTATTGCTGTAGGGTTGGCACTAGAAGCTTTCTTGGGGCCCATGGTCACTTATTTTCCAGAAAAAGCACCGAAAACACTGTAATAATACGAAATATTCCGATTGTATGCTTGGATGTTACCGCGGAGGCTGGCTGGTAAACAATGCCACCGGCGGAACATGTGAGCGTGGCTCAGGCCGCGTCTCGGACGAAAATCGGTAAGCGGGTTTTTAAGCGGTATGTGAGGCAAAATTTTTGCGATTAAAGTAAGCGGTATGCGAAATAATCGCTATGTGATGCCATCGTTATGCGGGGGTCCACTGTATTTTTATATTATAAGTTTATATTATAAGTCCTACTCTAAGATTGTTTTCATATCTTAGTGACTATATTGTGTGTGCAATTAGTGTATATTTCAATTATATTATTGTTCAAGGCCCTTAACTATCTTTTGCTAACTAGTACCAACTACCTCATACATATTTTTTTTTTTTTTTTCTACTTTTTTTTATTCTTTTGCTACCTTAACTTGCATATTTTATCTTGTCAATTTAAATCTAGTTATACTCTAATTCTTGTAAACAACTTATATAACACCTTAGTGCAATTACAATTGAGAGTCTTGTGCCTTTTTTATATTATTAGATTAAACTCAGTTGTACTATAGTCAATACCAAATTCATTATATTAGACCATATTGCAATTACTAGTGAGAGACTGGTGCTATTTTAAATTTGTATTTTTATATTACTAGTTTATACCTAGTTGTACTTTAGTTCATTCCAGCACAACACATAGACAACATCAACTTCATTGTGTGTAGTAGTGACTATACTCTATATGACCAAAATACTCTAGCTATATACTTATCCAAGCTTCCCACCACTACAGATATCAGTACTAGAACTCAACACATAACTCAGGATATAAATAACCATGGGGCTAGTAACCCCTTCTCCTGTAGACATTTACTAAAAAAGAGAAGAAGAAAAACTTTATAAAACTGGGATGCTTAAATGTGCGTGGATGAAGTGCGGATGACAAGAAACAGATGATTGCTGATGTTATGAATGAAAAGAAGTTGGATGTCCTGGCCCTAAGCGAAACAAAGCTGAAGGGGGTAGGGGAGTTTCGGAGGGGGGGAATAAATGGGATTAAATCTGGAGTATCTGAGAGAGTTAGAGCAAAGGAAGGGGTAGCAGTAATGTTGAATGATCAGTTATGGAAGGAGAAAAGAGAATATGAATGTGTAAATTCAAGAATTATGTGAATTAAAGTAAAGGTTGGATGCGAGAAGTGGGTCATAATAAGCGTGTATGCACCTGGAGAAGAGAGGAATGCAGAGGAGAGAGAGAGATTTTGGGAGATGTTAAGTGAATGTATAAAACCTTTGAACCAAGTGAGAGAGTAATTGTGGTAGGGGACCTGAATGCTAAAGTAGGAGAAACTTTTAGAGAGGGTGTGGTAGGTAAGTTTGGGGTGCCAGGTGTAAATGATAATGGGAGCCCTTTGATTGAACTTTGTATAGAAAGGGGCTTAGTTATAGTTAATACATATTTTAAGAAAAAGAGGATAAATAAGTATACAAGATATGATGTAGGGCGAAATGACAGTAGTTTGTTGGATTATGTATTGGTAGATAAAAGACTGTTGAGTAGACTTCAGGATGTACATGTTTATAGAGGGGCCACAGATATATCAGATCACTTTCTAGTTGTAGCTACACTGAGAGTAAAAGGTAGATGGGATACAAGGAGAATAGAAGCATCAGGGAAGAGAGAGGTGAAGGTTTATAAACTAAAAGAGGAGGCAGTTAGGGTAAGATATAAACAGCTATTGGAGGATAGATGGGCTAATGAGAGCATAGGCAATGGGGTCGAAGAGGTATGGGGTAGTTTTAAAAATGTAGTGTTAGAGTGTTCAGCAGAAGTTTGTGGTTACAGGAAAGTGGGTGCGGGAGGGAAGAGGAGCGATTGGTGGAATGATGATGTGAAGAGAGTAGTAAGGGAGAAAAAGTTAGCATATGAGAAGTTTTTACAAAGTAGAAGTGATGCAAGGAGGGAAGAGTATATGGAGAAAAAGAGAGAGGTTAAGAGAGTGGTGAAGCAATGTAAAAAGAGAGCAAATGAGAGAGTGGGTGAGATGTTATCAACAAATTTTGTTGAAAATAAGAAAAAGTTTTGGAGTGAGATTAACAAGTTAAGAAAGCCTAGAGAACAAATGGATTTGTCAGTTAAAAATAGTTGAGGAGAGTTATTAAATGGAGAGTTAGAGTTATTGGGAAGATGGAGGGAATATTTTGAGGAATTGTTAAATGTTGATGAAGATAGGGAAGCTGTGATTTCGTGTATAGGGCAAGGAGGAACAACATCTTGTAGGAGTGAGGAAGAGCCAGTTGTGAGTGTGGGGGAAGTTCGTGAGGCAGTAGGTAAAATGAAAGGGGGTAAGGCAGCCGGGATTGATGGGATAAAGATAGAAATGTTAAAAGCAGGTGGGGATATAGTTTTGGAGTGGTTGGTGCAATTATTTAATAAATGTATGGAAGAGGGTAAGGTACCTAGGGATTGGCAGAGAGCATGCATAGTTCCTTTGTATAAAGGCAAAGGGGATAAAAGAGAGTGCAAAAATTATAGGGGGATAAGTCTGTTGAGTATACCTGGCAAAGTGAATGGTAGAGTTATTATTGAAAGAATTAAGAGTAAGATGGAGAATAGGATAGCAGATGAACAAGGAGGCTTTAGGAAAGGTAGGGGGTGTGTGGACCAGGTGTTTACAGTGAAACATATAAGTGAACAGTATTTAGATAAGGCTAAAGAGGTCTTTGTGGCATTTATGGATTTGGAAAAGGCGTATGACAGGGTGGATAGGGGGGCAATGTGGCAGATGTTGCAGGTGTATGGTGTAGGAGGTAGGTTACTGAAAGCAGTGAAGAGTTTTTTTACGAGGATAGTGAGGCTGAAGTTAGAGTATGTAGGAAAGAGGGAAATTATTTCCCAGTAAAAGTAGGCCTTAGACAAGGATGTGTGATGTCACCGTGGTTGTTTAATATATTTATAGATGGGGTTGTAAGAGAAGTAAATGCGAGGGTCTTGGCAAGAGGCGTGGAGTTAAAAGATAAAGAATCACACATAAAGTGGGAGTTGTCACAGTTGCTCTTTGCTGATGACACTGTGCTCTTGGGAGATTTTGAAGAGAAGTTGCAGAGATTGGTGGATGAATTTGGTAGGGTGTGCAAAAGAAGAAAATTGAAAGTGAATACAGGAAAGAGTAAGGTTATGAGGATAACAAAAAGATTAGGTGATGAAAGATTGGATATCAGATTGGAGGGAGAGAGTATGGAGGAGGTGAAAGTATTCAGATATTTGGGAGTGGACGTGTCAGCGGATGGGTCTATGAAAGATGAGGTGAATCATAGAATTGATGAGGGGAAAAGGGTGAGTGGTGCACTTAGGAGTCTGTGGAGACAAAGAACTTTGTCCTTGGAGGCAAAGAGGGGAATGTATGAGAGTATAGTTCTACCAACGCTCTTATATGGGTGTGAAGCATGGGTGATGAATGTTGCAGCGAGGAGAAGGCTGGAGGCAGTGGAGATGTCATGTCTGAGAGCAATGTGTGGTGTGAATATAATGCAGAGAATTCGTAGTTTGGAAGTTAGGAGGAGGTGCGGGATTACCAAAACTGTTGTCCATAGGGCTGAGGAAGGGTTGTTGAGGTGGTTCGGACATGTGGAGAGAATGGAGCGAAACAGAATAACTTCAAGAGTGTATCAGTCTGTAGTGGAAGGAAGGCGGGGTAGGGGTCGGCCTAGGAAAGGTTGGAGGGAGGGGGTAAAGGAGGTTTTGTGTGCGAGGGGCTTGGACTTCCAGCAGGCATGCGTGAGCGTGTTTGATAGGAGTGAATGGAGACAAATGGTTTTTAATACTTGACGTGCTGTTGGAGTGTGAGCAAAGTAACATTTATGAAGGGGTTCGGGGAAACCGGCAGGCCGGACTTAGAGTCCTGGAGATGGGAAGTACAGTGCCTGCACTCTGAAGGAGGGGTGTTAATGTTGCAGTTTAAAAACTGTAGTGTAAAGCACCCTTCTGGCAAGACAGTGATGGAGTGAATGATGGTGAAAGTTTTTCTTTTTCGGGCCACCCTGCCTTGGTGGGAATCGGCCAGTGTGATAATAAAAATAATAATAAATAACCATAATTTAAACCTAAAAGATGATTGATCACGTTGACCCTGATCTAAACCTCCATAATCTGACACCCAATCAAAACCTATTGGAAAGTAACTGCCTTTACTACACAGCATCACAAGCCAGCACTATCCTAAACAATGCTAAAAGCCTATCAGTACTTAACTACAACATCAGGTCCTTAAGCAAACACTATGATGACCTCCTGGCACTCCTTGAATCAATAAAGACACCCTTCTCCTGCATTATTCTTACTGAGACCTGGCTTAAGCAGGACACAATAGATATCTACCCTCTACCAGGATACACAGCAATTCACAACTGCAGACCAAACCAAGTTGGGGGTGGTATTGCAATCTATTACTCTAGCCAATTATCTTGTATTAGCACCACTTGCTTTAGTGATGAATATGGGGAATACATTTTTGCTAATTTTACTGTAAAAAACCTTAACACACCTATAACAATCGGTGCCATTTACCGGATACCTCACACAAACATCCCAAATTTCAGTGAGAAATTAAAGTCACTAATAACAAACAGACAAATGAATAAGCACCACCTTCTCTTAGCTGGAGACTTCAACATCAACCTTGGCTTACTAGATGATCAGCCTGTAACTGATTTCATCAACAATATGAACAACACAGTTCTCATACCAACAATAACTAAACCAACCAGGCTCACTGAGACAAGTGCAACCATAATAGACCACATATGGACCAATATACTAGCCCCCCTTAAATCAGGGATAATCACAGATAGCACTACAGACCACTACCCTACCTTCCTCCTGACAAACATTAATAAACCACCACTTGAATACAACCAAGTCTCATTTAGACTCCATGACGAGGCCTCAATGAGGAAGTTCACAACTGACCTAGAGATTGTTGACTGGTCTACAGAATTCTCCAAGGCCAATGGTATTGATGACTGGACAGACATTTTTCTTAACAAATTACTTAGATTATACAACAAACATTGTCCTATAAAAACGAAACAGATCACACACAAACGGCACCATTCTGAAATCCATTGACAAGAAACACCAATATGAAAAGCAATATAGACAGGGCTTAATACACAAAGATATTCTTAAACACTATTCATCAGTTCTCACCAAAGTAATAAAGAAAACCAAACAACTATACTACTCCAGTAGATTCACAGACACTAGAGGAGATATAAAAAAGACCTGGAAAACACTCTCTCAGATTCTAGGGACCCACAAACTGAAAAAAACCAAGAATATTGTCCTAACTAAACCTAATGAAACACCACTACATCCCACTGACACAGCTAACAAGATAAACGACTTCTTCTCAACCATAGGATCTAATCTCGCCAATAAAATCCCACATACTAATGCCCATGCCGGGGACTACCTAGATGGGAATTTCCCAAATTCCTTCTATCGTGCACCAACTGAGCCCTCGGAAGTCACCGAGATTATAAAGTCACTTAAAAACAACTCAGGGAATCTGTCTAATGTCCCACCATTACTGTACAAGCGAGCGGCCCATATCCTTTCGCATGCTATTTCATTACTTTTTAACAAGTCACTAGAAACTAGCACCTTCCCGAAACTACTCAAGATGGAAAGGGTTACACCAATACATAAAGGTGGTGACCCTACAGACTTAAACAACTATAGGCCAATATCAAACATACCATTGCTATCCAAAATCTTTGAGAAACTCGTGCACAGGAGACTATATTCATTTATAACAGCACAAAACATACTCAACCCCTGCCAATTTGGATTTAGGAAAAATAAAAACACTAATGATGCAATCATAAAAATGCTAGATCTGCTTTACACAGCATTGGAAAATAAGAAATATCCACTAGGAATTTTTATTGACCCAAGAAAAGCTTTTGACACAGTAGACCACGACATCTTACTCCACAAACTTGACCATTACGGTATAAGAGGCCATGTGCTTGCTTATTTCAAATCTTACCTTACTAATAGGTATCAGTATGTTACCATCAAAGACACAGCATCAACAACACGGCCACTTGATACTGGAGTTCTGGAGGGAAGTTTCCTTGGTCCCCTGCTCTTCCTCATATACATCAATGATCTTCCGAACGTATCCCAACACCTGAAACCCATTCTCTTTGCTGACGACATGACTTATGTCATCTCTCACCCTAATCTTGCCACCCTCAACACCATTGTTAATGAGGAGCTGATCAGAATATTGACTTGGATGACAGCCAATAAACTTACGCTTAACACTGACAAAACCTACTATATTATGTTTGGTAGCAGAGCAGGAGATGCACAAATTAACATTAAGATCGACAACACTCTAATTACCAGACATAATGAGGGCAAATTCCTAGGCCTATACTTTGACAACAACCTGAATTTCAGCACCCATATCCAACACATAACCAAAAAAGTGTCCAAAACAGTTGGGATCCTCTCCAAGATACGATACTACGTGCCGCAAAATGCCCTTCTCACACTATACCACTCACTTATTTATCCATACCTCACCTATGCTATTTGTGCTTGGGGATCAACTGCAGCAACACACCTAAAGCCAATAATAACCCAACAAAAAGCTGCAGTAAGAATAATCACTAAATCCCATCCCTGGCAACACCCCCCCCCCACTCTTCATAGATCTAAACTTACTCCCTGTTCAGTACATCCACACTTACTACTGTGCAATCTACATCTACAGGACCTTAAACTCCAATATCAACCTTGACCTAAAATGCTTTCTTGATAGTTGTGACAGAACCCACAGGCATAACACCAGACACAAACATCTCTACGACATTCCCCATGTCCGACTAAACCTTTACAAAAATTCAATGTATGTCAAATTCCCTAAAATCTGGAACACCCTACCTGAGAACTCTAGAACTGCAGATACATTCATCACCTTCAAAACTACCATTAGAAAACATCTTATCTCCCTGATAAACCCCATCAACTAACTACACGAATACCACCTGGTGGTTCACACTTACACTCACTCACCCATTTGACCATAAACAGAAATATTAATCTCAATCTTAAAATAATGAATCCTATGATACTCCAATACTGAAACTATGTACTGTGCCAAAACGAAAGCATTCACATTGCTAAACTCACAAACTAGTATTTAGTCACTTAGCCATAATACCAACTTACCTCATAATTTGTAATATTTTAAAATAAAGAATTAAACTAAGTCAGCCCGAAATGCCTAGCAATGCTAGGCGTTCTAGTGGTACACTCTGTAATCATTATTTAACTACATGTAAACCACACAACAACCAAATTCTGTAAATTCAACATTGTAATCTTTATAGAGAATAAACTTTGAATTTGAATTGAATTTGAATTTGAATTTATCTATCAAAATTCAACTAATATGACACAATAAACAATATTAATAACATAGAAACATGGAATATACTCTAGAATGAATAAAATAAGTCATTACGTATGTCACAAGAGGTGTTGTGTTGTGTTGTTGTTGGGTATATAAGGGCCACTGAGAGTAAGCCATCCATAATGGTGGTGAAGCAGCAGCTGAGGCGGCAGTGTTTTCTGTAGCCCTATATAACTCCAACAACATTGGAGAAGTTGGTAGAATTGCTGAATCACTAAAGAAGGAACCCTCTACCACCATCACTATCACCATCAACCACTATCACAACTGCTTCCACTCTACCACCACCACCTTTGTATTTTTCTACAAACTTTTTCTTAAATTATGTGTTTCTCACATTCTTTACCAAAGGGCTGGCACTAGAAGCTTTCTTTGGAGCCATGGTAGCTTATTTAGCACTTGCAAGCACTAAAATCAATGGAATATTATGAAATATTTCGTAGGAGCATGTGAGGGGACTGTTGCTCACTGGTAAACAATGGCACACTGTAGATGAATGGTTTAAAGAACCGACACATTGTTAAATTAGACACATGTGCAACTCTTGGGTATCTTTATTGAGGAAACGTTTCACCACACAGTAGCTTCATCAGTCCATACAAAGGATAAACTTGAAGAACAGGAGGAGAATGAGGTAATCAGTCCCTCAACCTTGAGTCGATGTGGTCAGTCCATCAATCTTGAATAGAATACGGCATATCCTGGATGGTTTACCTGGAGAGGGTTTCGGGGGTCAACGCCCCCGCGGCCAGGTCTGAGACCAGGCCTCATGGTGGATCAGGGTCTGATCAACCAGGCTGTTACTGCTGGCAGCACACAAGCTGATGTACAAACCACAGCCCGGTTGGTCAAGTACTGACTTTAGGTGCCTGTCCAGTGCCTTCTTGAAGACAGCCAGGTGTCTATCGGTAATCCCCCTTATGTATGCTGGGAGGCAATTGAACAGTCTTGGGCCCCGGGCACTTATTGTGTTGTTTCTCAGTGTACTCGTGGCGCCCCTGCTTTTCATCGGGGAAATGTTGCATCTCCTGCCGAGTCTTTTGCTTTCATATGGAGTGTTTTTCGTGTGCAGGTTTGGTACCAATCCCTCCTGGACCTTCCAAGTGTATATTATCATGTATCTCTTTCACCTGCATTCAAGGGAATACAGATCAAGGGCCTTCAACCGTTCACAGTAGTTTAGGTGCCTGATTGCACTTACGTGTGCCGTGAAAGTTCTTTGTACACTCTCCAGCAGTTAGTGTACAGCAGTATTCCAGCCTAGAGAGCACAAGCGATTTGAAGAGATTTATCATGGGCTTGGTGTGTTTTGAAGGTTCTCATTATCCATCCTATAATTTTCCTAGCAGATAAGGTAGATACATTGTTATGGTCTTTGAAGGTGAGATCCTCTGACATTATCACTCCCAGGTCCTTCACATTACTTTTCTGTTCTATTGTATGGTTAGAATTTGTGGTATACCCTGACACATTTTTAATTTCTTCAAGTTTTCCATATCTGAGTAGTTGAAATTTCTCCTCGTTGAACTTCATGTTGTTTTGAGTGGCCCATTCGAAGGTTTGGTTGATGTCCGCTTGGAGTCTCGCAGTGTCTTCGATGGAGATCACTGCCATGGTGATCCGGGTGTCATCCACAAAGGAAGACACGGAGCTATGGCTTACACCTCTGTCTATATCAGAAATGAGGATGAGGAATAGAATGGTAGCGAGTACTGTGCCTTGTGGAACAGAGCTTTTTATCATGGCTGCCTGGGACTTTACTCTGTTTACTATTACTCTTTGTGTTCTATATGTCCAGAAGTTTTAAATCCATCTACCAACTTTTCCCGTTATTTCTTTATCCCGCATTTTATGTGCTATTACACTACGGTCAAACTTGTCGAAAGCTTTTGCAAAGTCTGTGTATACTACATCTTTATTTTGTTAATCTTCTACAGCATTCTGGACCTTGTCATAGTGGTCCAGTAGCTGGGACAGGCAGGAGTGACCTGCTCTAAACCCGTGTTGCCCTGGGTTGTGTAACTGATGGGCATCTAGGTGGTTGGCTATCTTGCTTCTTAGAACCCTCTCAAAAATTTTTATGATATGGGATGTTAGTGCTATCCGGTCTGTAGTTCTTTGCAATTGCTTTATTGCCACCTTTGTGGAGTGGGGCTATGTCTGTTGTTTTTAGTGTGGAGAAGCAGCTTAAAAACCTGTTCTTAAAGTTTATCCTTTGTATGGACTGATGAAGCCACTGTGTGGCAAAACGTTTCCTCAATAAAGATACCCAAGAGTTGCACATGTGTCTAATTTAACAATGGCACACTGGCTGGGAAGGCAGGCCCAGGCGGCTCAGAGCGTGAGTACCCGTCCCGGACGAAGGACGATTAGCGAGTTAATGGACCATTTGCGAGCCAATGTTTAGACGAAATAACGGGACTATTTCCGAAATGGACGACTTTCAGGCCGGACAATTATTGAGGGACCACTGTAATTTGGTGTAAGATTTGACTTGCAACAAAAAATTATGAGCAATTAAAAAGAAGTAAAAAGTATCTGAGGTAGCTGGTATTAGCTAGTAAAAGAAAAAATAATAATGCACAATAATGTAATAGTAACGTACACTATATGCACCACACACATATATGTGTTAAGGATACTTATCTAATCTGTTACAGAAATGTCAGCTTTTCTAAGGAAGGTACAGAAATCATGTTCATTTGAGATGGTATATTGTTGTCCTGTTGATGTTTTCCTTACTAGTATTTTCCCATCTAGAGTGAAACACTGATGTATTTTGTTTTCCTGTTTAAGTTTTCTCAACCTGAACAGAAGGTTTTGACGCTTTCTCGTTAGACACTCATTGATGAACACTCCATTTTTCATTGTAATTGCTGATTTAATTAAGTCCTTTCTTTTATCATATGAATGAAGTCTGATCATAATACTGTGTTTTCTACCTTGTTTTCCTAGCAAACGTGTTTCTTTGATTTCATTGTTTTGGATGATAATTTTTACGTGGTCCTGTATTATAGTGATAGCAGTTTTTTGCACTGTTCTTGGGTTATGTCACTAGGAATATGAGGGCTGTTTATTATAACTGCATCAGACAATTTGTTCAGTTTTGTCGTCTTGGAAATCAAGGTATTCATTCAGTCGAGTGTGCATGTTCTGATTCTAGTCCTTGATTGCTTCTTCAACCTTCATATTTAGGGTTGTTATTTGCTCAGTGTGACTGGCTATAGCTGTTTTCATACTATTTTCTATGTCAGCACTTCCTGATGTAATCTTCTCTTTAAGGTTTTGGATCTTTTTCTCGAGGTTGGTTATCTTCTATTCTCGTCGCGCAAGTGTTGCTTTAATATCTTTAACTTCGCTTTCCAGAGCGATGATGTAGTCCCTGATATTGTCAGGAATAATCATACCTGAGTTATCATGGGTGAATCCTTTGAAGGGAGTGGAGTTGGAGGGGGAGTCAGCCATGTTTGTTGTTGTTGTTCCCTGGGTGGCAGTGGTGAGGGGGTTGATGATACACCGGCTTCCTGCTGGGTAGACAAGTTGAGTTCTAGGGTCCTTGGTGTTATTCTTTTCTTACTGCTGTTGTTTCTTCTGCGATATCCTTTCATAGTATCACTAAAGTAGATACTGTGTAGCTATGGTAGAGAAGGCTTGATTTCCCTGAGCTTGGGTTAAGTGATTGTCTGGCAGCGGAGGCAGTGTTTGGTTTAGCAGGGCTGTCTTCCTTAGATCTTCTATTTTGTCAAGAGTTGGGTTACATTCTTAGTATTCTTGGATCATTTTGTGGTCTACATGGGTTCATGTAGTTGTACCTTCAATTAGGCCATCACAAGCTTTGATGAGCGATGGTTTCTTGAAGAATAAGAGCTGCTAGGATGCCACTGCTGCCACTGCTGTCCTGTGTAAGAGATCAGAAACAACACAACAGTTGCTGGGCTGCCAGAGTCAACTATTTTGTTGTCATTGTTGTTGGATAAAAGGTTCAAAAATAATTGTTGAAATTATGATATGGGAATACATATTGAGTATGTGAGTACTGAGTATTTAGCATTTAGTCTAGGGTGATTAAGTGACTTTTGAGAAGAGTCTTAAACTGATTTTCAGACCGGGTTACTTTAGTATCTTCTGGTAATGAATTCCATATTCTGGGGCCCTTTATATGCATAGAGTTTTTACACAGTGTGATATGGACACGAGATACATCAAAAAGAGATCTGTGTCTTATGGTCATGTGTTCTGTTAACCCTTTCAGGGTTTCCGACGTACTAGTACGGCTTATGCGCCAGGGTTATTGACATACTAGTACGCATAAATTCTAGCACCTTCAAATCTCACGAGAAAAGGCGGGTAGGCCTAGATGTGAGAGAATGGGTGTGTGTGGTTGGTGCGCGCGGTAGAAAAAATCTGGGACCCAGTGGCGGACTGTGGGAAAGCCATTTTAGTAGACCTTGTTCACCGTGCCTCGCAGTAAGAAACTCCTCACTCTTTGGCGAACTGGGACACTTTTGTTCCCCAGTGACAGTTCTAATACATATGGAAGTGCCAGTGAAGATGAGTTTCAAGGTTTTGATGAAGTGACTGAAACTAATGACCATAATACCGGTAATAGTGAGGAAAACCCAGATGACCCTCAGCCTTATTCACATTCAGTTGTACCAGAAAGAAAGAGGAAACTCCTATTTTCCCATATCCCGGACTCAGATGTGAGCATTGGTGATAACAGTGATAGTGAATATGAACTACAAGCTCTTGAAAACACTTCCAGTAGCGATAGTGAAGTGGAATATTCTCCAGCGAAGCGTCAGTATATACGACGATATATGCGCTCTGGTAGTGTGCCATACGGTATTCCAAGGGGAAGGAGTACATCTCGGAGTACATCCCGTGGCTGTACAACAGGAACAGATAGTGAGAATGAGGATGATAGTGTTGCAATTGGGATGGAAAATGTGCATGGTAGTGGTAGTGGTGGTGGTGGCCGTGAGGCACCAGCAGTGGGCCATGCTGCCACCCATGCCACTGCCTCAGCTGATCTACAACAAAGGCCACCATCCCCCACCCACCCACCACACCAGCCTCCACAACCACAACCTCCACATCCACAACCACCTGTCAATATCCAGTACCCACCAGCAGACTGCACCTGGGATTGGCAGAAAGCTGGCAATTTTGTTCCCAATCCCCATCAGTCTGATGAAAGTCAAAGTGGAATATGGCCATCTTGTACACTTGGGAACAATGCCATTGAACTAGAATGTTTCGAGTTATTCTTTGATGAACCCCTGCCAGGGAAAGCAACACATAGTTCGACTACACCATGGCAAACACAATACTTTCACCAAAATCATGTCTACACCAGTGAAGGAGACAACAGTGGCTGAGATGTATCTTTTCTTTGCCACAATAATGCTTATGCCACATGTGTATAAGCACAGTGCAAATCATACTGATCAACAGACTGCCTGATTGCAACCCCAGGATTCAGTGATATAGTGCGAGTGAATTGATTTGTGCTATTACTTATGCTTCACTTTTCAGACAAAACCAGGCCTGACAGAAACGACAGGTTATATAAGACTAGGAATGTGTCTGTGTACCTGAAAGAGAAATTCAATACATATTTTTATCCCGTCAGGAAGCTTGTTATTGATGAGTCTTTGATTCTGTTCAAAGGAAGACTCTCATTCAAGCAGTACAGTGGACCCCAGCATAACGGACGCCTTGCATAACGGACAATCCGCATAGCGGACGCTTTGATCGCTAAAATTTTGCCCCGCATAGCGCCCAAAAACCCGCTCAGCGGCCTTCATCCGAGACGCGTCCAATGTGCGGCCTGAGCCAGCCTCATATGTTCCGCCGGTGGCATTGTTTACCAGCCAGCCTCCGCGGTAACATTCAAGCATACAATCGGAATATTTCGTATTATTACAGTGTTTTCGGTGCTGTTTCTGGAAAATAAGTGACCATGGGCCCCAAGAAAGCTTCTAGTTCCAACCCTACAGCAATAAGGGTTAGAATTCCTATAGAAATGAAGAAAGAGATCATTGATAAGTATGAAAGTGGAGTGCGTATCACCGACCTGGTCAGGTTGTACAAGAAACCCAAATCAACCATCTCTTCTATTGTGGCCAAGAAAACGGCAATCAAGGAAGCTGTTCTTGCCAAAGGTTTAACTGTGTTTTCGAAACAAAGATCGCAAGTGATGGAAGATGTTGAGAGACTCTTATTGGTGTGGATAAATGAAAAACAGCTAGCAGGAGATAGCGTCTCTCAAGCGATCATATGTGAAAAGGCTAGGAAGTTGCATGAGAATTTAATTAAAAAAATGCCTGCAACTAGTGATGATGTGAGTGAATTTAAGGCCAGCAAAGGTTGGTTTGAGAGATTTAAGAAGCGTAGTGGCATCCATAGTGTGATAAGGCATGGTGAGGCTGCCAGTTCGGACCACAAAGCGGCTGAAAAATTATTTATTTATTTTTTTTTTATTATCACACCGGCCGATTCCCACCAAGGCAGGGTGGCCCGAAAAAGAAAAACTTTCACCATCATTCACTCCATCACTGTCTTGCCAGAAGGGTGCTTTACACTACAGTTTTTAAACTGCAACATTAACACCCCTCCTTCAGAGTGCAGGCACTGTACTTCCCATCTCCAGGACTCAAGTGCAAAAATTATAGGGGGATAAGTCTGTTGAGTGTACCTGGTAAAGTGTATGGTAGAGTTATAATTGAAAGAATTAAGAGTAAGACGGAGAATAGGATAGCAGATGAACAAGGAGGCTTTAGGAAAGGTAGGGGGTGTGTGGACCAGGTGTTTACAGTGAAACATATAAGTGAACAGTATTTAGATAAGGCTAAAGAGGTCTTTGTGGCATTTATGGATTTGGAAAAGGCGTATGACAGGGTGGATAGGGGGGCAATGTGGCAGATGTTGCAAGTGTATGGTGTACGAGGTAGGTTACTGAAAGCAGTGAAGAGTTTTTACGAGGATAGTGAGGCTCAAGTTAGAGTATGTAGGAAAGAGGGAAATTTTTTCCCAGTAAAAGTAGGCCTTAGACAAGGATGTGTGATGTCACCGTGGTTGTTTAATATATTTATAGATGGGGTTGTAAGAGAAGTAAATGCGAGGGTCTTGGCAAGAGGCGTGGAGTTAAAAGATAAAGAATCACACACAAAGTGGGAGTTGTCACAGCTGCTCTTTGCTGATGACACTGTGCTCTTGGGAGATTCTGAAGAGAAGTTGCAGAGATTGGTGGATGAATTTGGTAGGGTGTGCAAAAGAAGAAAATTAAAGGTGAATACAGGAAAGAGTAAGGTTATGAGGATAACAAAAAGATTAGGTGATGAAAGATTGAATATCAGATTGGAGGGAGAGAGTATGGAGGAGGTGAACGTATTCAGATATTTGGGAGTGGACGTGTCAGCAGATGGGTCTATGAAAGATGAGGTGAATCATAGAATTGATGAGGGAAAAAGAGTGAGTGGTGCACTTAGGAGTCTGTGGAGACAAAGAACTTTGTCCTTGGAGGCAAAGAGGGGAATGTATGAGAGTATAGTTTTACCAACGCTCTTATATGGGTGTGAAGCGTGGGTGATGAATGTTGCAGCGAGGAGAAGGCTGGAGGCAGTGGAGATGTCATGTCTGAGGGCAATGTGTGGTGTGAATATAATGCAGAGAATTCGTAGTTTGGAAGTTAGGAGGAGGTGCGGGATTACCAAAACTGTTGTCCAGAGGGCTGAGGAAGGGTTGTTGAGGTGGTTCGGACATGTAGAGAGAATGGAGCGAAACAGAATGACTTCAAGAGTGTATCAGTCTGTAGTGGAAGGAAGGCGGGGTAGGGGTCGGCCTAGGAAGGGTTGGAGGGAGGGGGTAAAGGAGGTTTTGTGTGCGAGGGGCTTGGACTTCCAGCAGGCATGCGTGAGCGTGTTTGATAGGAGTGAATGGAGACAAATGGTTTTTAATACTTGACGTGCTGTTGGAGTGTGAGCAAAGTAACATTTATGAAGGGATTCAGGGAAACCGGCAGGCCGGCTGAAAAATATGTGCAGGAATTCAAGGAGTACATAGAAACTGAAGGACTGAAACCTGAACAAGTGTTTAATTGTGATGAAACAGGCCTGTTCTGGAAGAAAATGCCAAGCAGGACCTACATTACTCAGGAGGAAAAGGCACTCCCAGGACATAAGCCTATGAAAGACAGGCTTACTTTGTTGATGTGTGCCAATGCTAGTGGTGATTGCAAAGTTAAGCCTTTATTAGTGTATCACTCTGAAACTCCCAGAGCGTTCAGGCAAAAGAATGTCCTCAAGGATAATTTGTGTGTGCTGTGGAGATCAAACAGTAAGGCATGGGTCACTAGGGACTTTTTCTATAACTGGTTACACCATGCATTTGCCCCCAATGTCAAAGATTACCTAACTGAAAAGAAATTAGAACTTAAGTGCCTCCTGGTGTTAGACAATGCCCCTGGTCATCCTACAGACGTGGCAGAGCGACTTTATGGGGACATGAGCTTCATTAAGGTGAAGTTTTTGCCTCCTAATACCACTCCTCTCCTGCAGCCCATGGACCAGCAGGTCATTTCCAACTTCAAGAAACTGTACACAAAAGCTCTGTTTCAAAAGTGCTTTGAAGTGACCACAGACACTCGATTGACTCTAAAAGAGTTTTGGAAGGATCACTTTAATATCCTCAATTGTGTAAACCTTATAGGTAAGGCTTGGGAGGGAGTGACTAAGAGAACCTTGAACTCTGCTTGGAAGAAACTGTGGCCAGAATGTGTAGACAAAAGGGATTTTGAAGGGTTTGAGGCTAACCCTGAGAGGAGTATACCAGTTGAGGAATCAATTGTGGCATTGGGGAAGTCCTTGGGGTTGGAGGTTAGTGGGGATGATGTGGAAGAGTTGGTGGAGGAGGACAATGAAGAACTAACCACTGATGAGCTGATAGATCAACTTCAAGAGCAAGAGGCCAGACCTGCGGAAACTGGTTCAAAGGAGGGGAGAGAGAAATTGAAGGAATTGCCTACTTCAAAGATTAAGGAAATGTGTGCAAAATGGCTTGAAGTGCAAACCTTTTTTGATGAAAATCACCCTCACACAGCTATTGCAAGCCGTGCTGGTGACTGTTACAATGACAATGTTGTGAACCACTTTAGACAAATCATAAAGGAACGAGAGGTACAGGCCACTATGGACAGATATGTTGTGCGAAAGAAGTCCAGTGACTCTGAAGCTGGTCCTAGTGGCATTAAAAGAAGAAGGGAAGTAACCCCAGAAAAGGACTTGCCTCCTCAAGTCTTAATGGAAGGGGATTCCCCTTCTAAACACTAACACTCTCTCTCCCCTCCTCCCATCCCATCAATCATCACCAGATCTTCAATAAAAGTAAGTGTCATGTAATTGTGCATGCCTTTTTCAGTTTGTGTGTACTAAAATTAACATTTTTTTGTGGTAAAAAAATTTTTTTTTCATACTTTTGGGTGTCTTGCACGGATTAATTTTATTTACATTATTTCTTATGGGGAAAATTCATTCACATAGCGAACATTTCGCATAACAGCCAGCCCTCTTGCACGGATTAAGGTCGCTATGCGGGGGTCCACTGTATATACCAAGCAAGAGGAAACGCTTTGGTATAAAGTTATTTGTGTTTTGTGACTGCTACAGTGGTCTCGTATTGGATATTATTGTGTATACTGGAACTTATACATTGCAAAATACCAGGAAGTTATTGGGCAGCTCTCATGATGTGGTTAGAACAATGATAGAACCATACCTTGGTAAGGGGCATATATTATATACTGATAACTGGTACACAAGCATATGCCCAGGTTTGATACTGGCACTCGTAAAGGTGAGGTGCAGGTGTTTGCTGTCAATGACATCATGGCATTTCGGTGGCATGACAAACGAGATGTCACATTGTTGTCATCAGTTCACCCTAACAAAATGGCAGACACTGGCAGGCATAATAAAGAGACCAATGAACCCATTCTAAAACCGGCGGCTGTGATTGATTACACCTTCAATATGCGTTCAGTGGACAAATGTGACATGCAGATTGGGTTTGCTGATTGTGTTCGCAAGAGTTATAAGTCATACATAAAACTCTTTTTCCATCTTCTGGACATTTCCATGCTCAATGCTTATAATATGTATAAGATGAGGACCAGAAACAAACCACCATATGGCAAATTTTGTTTGTCTGTTATCAGACAAATAGTATTCAAGTACCAAGGAACAACACCTGCAATAGAAAACCACCCACTAAATTATCAACAACTACCTTCTCGTCTGAAGCATGGTGATCACTTCCTAATACAACTGCCTGCTACTGCTTTCAAGAAAAAGGCTCAGAAGAAGTGTTACGTCTGTGCACATACAAAAACATGCCCACAACAATGCAGAGACACTTGTTTTATGTGTGAGGAGTGTAAAACACCACTGTGCATGACAGCATGTTTCAAAGAGTTCCACAGGCTGCAGAACTTCTAGAAACATGTTCTGTGACTGTATATGTATACATAAAATATAGAAAAATAGTAATAAACAACATTTTATATCGTTCGTTTGTGTAAACAAGTTTTCTAAACAATGTAGTGACAACAGTGTTTGTGCAGTTATTGTGTAGTAAATAAAGAGAAAAAACTTACAAAATAGTGCTCATATTGGTCTCACAGGCCATAAAAGTTACTTGAAAAAAAAAAATAAAAAAAAATACAAAATAATAGAAAAGATAACAAAAAAAGAAAATAAGAAAATACCGGGTGACCAACAGTCAGCGATGATGCCACATGCAGCTCATTTTCTGTCAACTTTATGCCTCCATATCTTGGTAAGTATTGATGGCAAAAAATTTTTTTTAGCCTATAATTTTTAGTAAAAAAAAAAAAAAAAAAAAAAAAAAAGTATCTTTTCATAAGAAAAAATAATTTTTTTTTTTGAAAATTTCTCGACCCTGAAAACAAGTCTGGGAGAGGGCTTGTCGACCCTGAAAGGGTTAAGGTTGGTGAGGAGAAGTTTGAGTGGAGGGTTTATATTTGCATGTATTGTTCTGTGTATGTAGTAGGGACATGAATAAGTATGGATGTTTTTAATGGTGAGCAGATTTAGACTTTTGAAAATTGGTGTAGCATTTGGTGGGAGTGGGAATTTGTTATCATTCTGACTGCTGCCTTTTGCTGGGTTATTAGAGGTCTTAGGTGATTTAATGTTGTTGATCCCCGTGCACAAATTCCATATGTGAGATCAGGGTATATGAGTGAATGGTACAGTGCCAGGAGAGCTGATTGTGGAACGTAGTACCATATCTTTGGTAGTATGCCTACAGTCTTAAAGATTTTCTTGGTGATTTGTTGTATATGTGTCTGGAACTTAAGGCTACTGTCAAGGTGGATACCTAGGAATTTTCCCTCTGCAAGTCTTGTGACTGATGATCCGTTTAGCGTTATGTTAAGTGGAACATTTGCATCTATGTTTCCAAACTGAATGAAATAGGTTTTATCAGTATTCAGGGTAAGTTTATTAGTCATCATCCAGGCAGATATTTTCTGCAATTCGGCATTGGCAGTGTTGGCGAGTATGACTGGGTCTGGGTGGGAGAAGACATATGTAATGTCATCTGCAAGTAGCGATGCATTCGGTAGATCACTGATGTAGATGAGAAAGAGGAGTGGTCCACAGACACTACCCTGTGGGACTCCTACTGTGACTGGTTGGGTGGAAGAGTTTGCACCATTTGTGTACACATATTGAATTCTGCTACTAAGGTATGACTTTAAGTAGTTGAGGGAGTGGCCTCTGATACCATAGTGCATTAATTTAGAGTACAGCAGTTCATTGGTGACAGTGGTAAAAATACATAAGTAAATTGTTGTAGAGTGGTGGTCAAAGCAGTTTATGTTATGTTCCAGGAACAAACAAACAAATTATATTTCTTTGTGCAGTATAAAAAATGTAGTTTACATATAATAAAATATTGTTAAGCACAAAAGAAAGCCACAAGCATGATGTGTATTTCAGGCAGACTAATACTAATGCTTACACACTACCTAAGACAAGACATAGATATTGAATGTTACAAATTTAAGAATGCATTATTAAAAAAAAAAAAAATAGTACAAATTTAAGTATGTATTAATACTTTAAACTGATTTAGTGATCTTGAATTAATTGGGATTTCTTAAGTAGTTTTCAACTGGCTCTATGATCAGACTGTGGGAGCAGTTAGAAGTTGGTTTTGTCTGATATAGATGAGTTGGTTTTGTTTGGGACAGCATACTGTTGGTGTATACCTGGAGAGGGTTCTGGGGGTCAACACCCCTGCAGCCTAGTCTGTGACCAGGCCTCATGGAGGATCAGGTCTGATCAACCGGGCTGTTACTGCTGGCTGCATGCAAACCGACATACAAACCACAGCCCGGCGGATCAGGTACTGACTTTAGGTGCTTGTCGAGTGCCTGCTTGAAGACAGCCAGGGGTCTATTGGTAATCCCCCTTATGTATGCTGGGAGGCAGATGAACAGTCTTGGGCCCCTGACACTTACTGTATTGTCTCGTATTGTGCTAGTGGCACCCCTGTTTTTCATTTAGGGAATGTTGCATCGTCTGCAAGTTTGGTACTAATCCCTCTAGGATTTTCCAAGTGTATATGATCATGTATCTCTCCCGCCTGCATTCTAGGGAGTACAGGTTTAGGAACTTCAAGCATTCCCAGTAACTGAGGTGTTTTATCTCCGTTATGCGCACCGTGCAGGTTCTCTGTATATTTTCTAGGTCAGCAATTTCACCTGCCTTGAAAGGTGCTGTTAGTGTGCAGCAATATTCCAACCTAGATAGAACAAGCAACCTGTAGAGTGTCATCATGGGCTTGGCATCCCTAGTTCTGAAGGTTCTCATTATTCATCCTGTCATTTTTCTAGCAGATATGACTGATACAGTGTTATGGTCTTTGAAGGTGAGATCTTCCGACATGATCACTCCCAGGTCTTTTACATTAGTTTTTCACATTATTGTTTGGACCCTCGACTTACGATATTAATCCGTTCCAGAGAGCTCATCGTTAGACAAAATTATCATAAGTTGAATTAATTTTCCCCATAAGAAATAATGGAAATCCAATTAATCCATTCCAGACACCCAAAAGTATGAATTTTTTTTTTTAACCACATGAAATATACATTTTCCTACATACAAAAAGAAGGATACATGCACAATATACTGTACTAAATGAAGAATAAATGACACCTTTAGTGAAGATGTAGTGATGAGTGATGAGACACTTTTTCTTGAACCCTCTGGTATTTTCAGAGTGATACATGAGTAAAGGCTTCACTTTGCAATCCCCACTAGCATTACAAGCAAACATGAGAGTTAGCCTGTCTTTCATAGGCTTGTGTCCTGGGAGTGCCTTTTTCTCCTGAGTAATGTAGGTCCTGTTTGGCATTTTCTTCTAGAACAGGCCTGTTTTGTCACAATTGAACACTTGTTGGGGTTGGGATTTTTCAGTTTCACCATGCCTTATTACACTGTATGTCACTACAATTCTTAAATCTCTCAAACCAACTTTTGCTGGCCTTTAATTCACCAATATGAGCACTAGTTTCAGGCATTTTTTTCCTGTTCACCTGGGTGTCAGTCGACTAGTGTGGGTCGCATCCTGGGGGACAAGATTAAGGACCCCAATGCAAATAAGTTAGACAGTCCTCAATGATGCACTGACTTTCTTGGGTTATCCTGGGTGGCAAACCCTGTGTGGTTAATTGTTTCTCGGTAACTGTTTCTTATTAAGCCACACCAACAACAGTCTCTCCACATCTTTGAGTAATACAGCTGACAGTAGTGCAGCAACAGCTGACCGTGGTACAGCAGCAGCAGCAGCAGCTGACCATGGTACAGCAGCAACAGCATTGACCATGGTACAGCATCAGCAGCAGCTGACTGTGGTACAGCAGCAGCAGCTGACCATGGTACAGCAGCAACTGATGGTGGTGCAGCAACATCTGACAGTGGTGCAGCAGCAGCTGACCATGGTATGATAGCATTTCTCACCCTTTTTACCACAGGATTGGCATAGAAGCTTCTTTGGGCCCATGGTGGCTTATTTATCAGTCACAAGCACTAAAAACAATGGAATACAAAATATTTTAAATGTATGCGTGCAACCGTCCACCCTGGCTTATAAACAATGGCATTAGCTGAGCTGAGGCACTCTGGCCAGGCAGACCGCGTTTGGGATGAATGATGTAAGTCGAGTTTTTCTTCGCAGGCCGGGAAATTTTTTTTATGCTGAAACGCTTCCTAAGTCGATTTTACCATAAGATGAATCCTTCGTAAGTTGGGGGTTCACTGTAATTAAAATTTCTCATCATTGAATTTCATATTGTTTTCTGTGGCTCATTTAAAGATTTGGTTGATGCCCGCCTGGAGTCTTGAATGGAGGACACTCATGCAAATTCGGGTGTCATCTGCAAAGGAAGACATGGTGCTGTGGTTAATGTCCCTGTCTATGTTAGATATGAGAATGCAGAAGAAGATGGTAGTGAGTTCTGTGCCTTGTGGAACAGAGCTTTTCACCACAGCCGCCTCAGACTTTACTCTGTTTGCTACTACTCTTTGTGTTCTATTTGGTAGGAAATTATAGATCCATCTACCAACTTTTCCTGTTATCCCTTTATCATGCATTTTGTTATTACACCATGGTCACACTCGTCAAAGGCTTTTGCAGTCTGTCTATATTATATCTGCATTTTGTCTGTCTTCTAGAACACCCAGGACCTTGTCATAGTGGTTCATTAGCTGGGACACACAGCAGCGACCTGGTCTAAACCTATGCTGCCCTGGGTTGTGTAACTGATGGGTGGGTATCTAGATGGGTGGCGATCTTACTTTTTAGAACCCTTTCAAAGATTTTTATGATATGGGACGTTAGCACTATCAGTCTGTCGTTCTTTGCTATTGCTTTACTGCCCCCTTTGTGGAGTGGGGCTATGTCTGTTGTTTTTAGCAGCTGTGGGATGACCTGTGCCCCTGCTTCCTCTCCATAGGATGTTAAGAGCATGTGATAGGGACTTCTTGCAATTCTTGATGAACACAGAGTTCCATGAGTCTGGGCTTGGGGCAGAGTGCATGGGCATGTTATTTATCACCTTTTCCAAGTCACTTGGCATCAGGATAATGTCAGATAGGTTTGTGCCTACCAAATTCTGTCTCTTTCTCATATTATTATTATTATTTTTATTATTATTATTATCACACTGGCCGATTCCCACCAAGGCAGGGTGGCCCAAAAAAGAAAAGCTTTCACCATCATTCACTCCATCACTGTCTTGCCAGAAGGGTGCTTTACACTACAGTTTTTAAACTGCAACATTAACACCCCTCCTTATTATTATTATTATTATTATTATAATAAAAAAGAAGTGCTAAACCACTAAAAACCGAGTCATATTGGGACTTGAGTAGCTCACTCATTTCCTTGCTGTCATTTGCATAGGACCCATCTCGTTTAAGTGGGAGCCCAATATTGGATGTTGTTGCCGACTTTGATTTCATTTATGGCTTTTAGTTCTTTCCGCGTTTCTTGTTAACCCTTTCAGGGTCGGCAGGCCCTCTCTGAAACTTGTTCTCAGAGTTGGAAATTTAAAAAAAAAAACTTATGAAATGATAGAGAATCTTTTCCCAATCATATTGACACCAAAAGTATGAAATTTGATGGAAAACTTATGGAATTATGCTCTCGCGAAGTTAGCGGTCTCGACAATGTTCACGCATCAGCGATTTCGCCCACTTTGAGCCCTATTTTCGGCCAATTCCAACGTACCAGTCAACAAAAATCATAACTTTCGCTAGAACTCCATTTTTTCTATCAAATGAGTACAAGAAACCACCCATTTACCAATTTTAACTATCCAATAAAGTGGTCCAAAATTGGCATATTTCACACAAATTTCAGAAGATGCCAATTTCCAAATAGGGTCCAGAATAAACAAGACAGACATTCCTGGCACTAAAACAACATTTCCTCTGTTCATTAGTCACGTCTCCAGGCCTCTGTTATATTTCTTTTGCTTTCCACTTTGGATTTTTCTCTCAAAAAATTGAAGATTTACTGTTACGCAGACTACTGCATTAATATAGAAATGGTATAAATAATATCAGCGCATTTGTGAAAGAATATCAGACTCACCAGTTGATGTGTATTGGACATGTGGCTTGATTTATTTACTTTTGAACTTTGGCAAAAAATCGAACATTTCTGCTACTTTGAGCTCAATTTCAAGGTACTTTTCATTGTGAAACAAATAAAAATCATCTCAATTTCCAAAATATGTCTTCCATTGTATAAAATGAGACCAGGAAAACTGGAATACAACCATAAATAGCATACGAAAATACACAGCAAAGTCGCTGTTTTAAACCAAAAACACGGTCGGAGTTTTTTTTTTATTATGCACTGTGTGCTGCAGGAATTTTTTTATACTGCGCACACTGACCACATAGACCCATTCTTTCATATGTAGGCCTACCAGCTCTCTCTCGCTAGATGTGAAGGCGCTACAATTTAGGCGTACTAGTACGGCACCAACCCTGGTGTGCAAGCCGTACTAGTATGGCACCAACCCTGAAAGGGTTAAGTTAGGGAGATGAGGTGATTTTTAATTATAGCTTTATTAAATTGATTACCAGAAAGGAAACCTTTCTCTGGTTTGGACAATGAATTCCAGATCTCTGGGCCCTGTGAAGATCTGTCCAGTGCTAAAAGAGGAGCTTAGGGTTGCTAAGCTTGAGATACGGCGACTGATGGAGGAAAACAAGAGGATTCGAAGTAATCCTCCTGTTGTGAGTCCTCAGGTCAAGAGAGGAACCTGCTCAGTGGCCGGCCAACATCGAACGAAGCTGAAAATCAGAAAGACTGTTGTAGTGGCGGAAACCACGATGATCCAGAAGACTGCTGTTGAGGCATCCAACCCATTTTCGGCGTTACCAGACAAATGTGTGTTGTCTACTGGAAACGTCGCAATGAGTACCAAGGTATCATCAGCAGAGGAGAGCGAGTCGACATCCCTTGAAACCCCAACAAAGACCATCGAAAACATCACTACGAACTCCACCAGTGAAGGTAAGAACATTGTTTTAGTTGGGGACAGTCAAGTGAAATTTATGGATAGGGCATTTTGTCTTAGGGACAGGAAGAGGAGGCAGAGAGTATGTTTTCCTGGGGCTGGGATAGGGGATATTGTTAGCTGTCTGGACATCATGAAAGGTAATGGGAGCAATCCTATTATCTGCCTCAGTGCGGAGGCAACGATGTTGGGAGATGTAGGAGTGAAGACCTGATTAGCAGGTATAGGACAGCAATAGAGATAATTAGGAAGAAGGGTGGGAACCCTGTGATATGTGGAATTTCGTCCAGGAGAGGAGTTGGAAATGAATGGTTGTCCAGGGCAATTGGTGTCAATTGCTGGCTGGACAAATACTGTAAGGAAAATGCGGTAACATTCATTGACAACTGGGACCTCTTCTATGGCAGAAATGACATGTATGCCAGGGATGGGGTTCACTTATCTAGGTTTGGGGTGGGAGCACTGGCCAACACAGTGGAGGGAGCTGTTAGGTCTTTAAACTAGAAATAGACAGTGGTATGGGTTTTCGGGGAAAATCAATGTATTCTGAGTGTAGCAACAGTGTGAGTTTTAAGGAAACCAGTTATAGGAAGAATGAGGAAGAATTATTGGTGAACATAGGAAAGCCAATGGCATTAGGTGATAAGGAGAGTAACAGGCATAGTGGAAGAACAGAAATCAGCAGGAAGAAAAAAGAGAAGGGAGGGTTTCTGAAAATATATTATACTAACAGTCAAAGTGAGAGAAATAAGATCGATGAATTGAGATTAGTTGCAAGTGCGGGTAACACTGATGTTTTTGCCATAACTGAGATGTGGTTTAATATGAAAAATAGGGACATGCCTGCTGAATCTCACATTCAGGGTTTTAAATTGTTCCAAGTAGACAGAAATATCGGAAAGGGGGGTGGAGTGGCACTCTATGTCCGAGATAGTTTAAACTGTTGCATAAAAACTGGTATAAAATCCAAAACGCATACTGAGTTTGTTTGGGTAGAATTTTCAGAGGGGCGTGAAAAATTGATTTTAGGTGTGATATACCATCCCCCAAACTTGGATAGAGACCAAGGAAGACTACTGTGGGAGGAAATTGTTAAGGCCACAAGGCACGATAATGTTGTAATTCTAGGAGACTTTAACTTTAGTCAGATTGACTGGAATTTTTTGACAGGGAATTTGGAGTCTAATGACTTTTTAGAGGTAGTTCAGGATTGTTTTTTAAAGCAGTCTGTGACAAAGCCTACAAGGGGCAATAACCTGCTTGACTTGGTTCTGGCAAACAAGGAATCACTTGTTAATAATTTAGAAATTTCAGAGGAACTTGGCACAAGTGACCACAAATCAATTACCTTTAGCATTGAATGGAAGAATGATATAAGGGATAACTCAGTAACAGTCCCAGATTTTCGCTTAGCAGATTACAATGGGCTTAGAGAACACTTATCATCTGTTGACTGGGGTAATGAAGAGAGCTATCAATATAAGAGTTTTCTAAACACTATACATGCTGCCCAGAGAACATTTATCTCGTATAAAGAAATTAGATTGAATAGAAATGACCTAAAATGGATGAATAATAGGCTCAAATATCTTTTAAGACAGAAAAAAGGAATTTATAGGTGCATCAAAAGAGGTGAGGGTCATCTTATGAATCATTATATTGACATTAAGAGGGACATTAAAAAGGGGATAAGAAAAGCTAAACGGGACTATGAAATTAAAGTTGCTAGTGATTCGAAAACTAACCCGAAAAGTTTTTTCCAGGTTTATAGAACAAAAGTTAGAGGTAAGATAGGTCCCCTTAAGAATAACTCTGGGCATCTTACTGACAAGGAGAATGAAATGTGCTCTATTCTTAATAATTTTCTCTCAGTTTTCACTCAGGAGGACACTACCAATATCCCAGTAATAAATTTTTATAGAGGGCTTGAAGACGACAAATTATGCAATATCATAGTCACTAGCGAAATGGTTATCAAACAGATAGACCAACTGAAGCAAAATAAATCCCTGGGCCCTGATGAACTTTTTTCCAGGATTCTTGAAGATTGTAAAATGGAACTTTGTGAACCATTGACTAATATTTTTAATATTTCTCTTCAAACAGGTGTAGTGTCTGATATGTGGAAGATGGCTAATGTAATTCCTATTGTTAAAGCAGGGGACAAGTCATTACCGTCAAGTTACCGCCCAATATGCCTGACCTCAATTGTAGGCAAAATACTAGAGTCAATTATAGCTGATAATATAAAAAGCCATCTGGATAAGCACAGCTTGATTAACGATACTCAGCATGGATTCACGAGGGGCCGTTCCTGCCTAACTAATTTATTAACCTTCTTCAGTAAAGCTTTTGAGGCCGGTGATCATGATAAAGAATTCAATATTGTGTATTTAGATTTTAGTAAGGCTTTTGATAGAGCACCGCACCAGAGACTGTTAAAAAAAGTAGCAGCTCATGGCATTGGGGGAAAAGTGCTGTCATGGAACGAGTCATGCTCATTAATAGGAAACAGAGAGTATGCTTAAATGGGGTTAAATCCGAGTAGGGATCTGTAACAAGTGGTGTACCACAGGGATCAGTCTTAGGCCTGTTGTTGTTTATAATATACAGTGGACTCTCGACCAACGATGGCATCGTATAATGTTAAATCCGACTAGCGATACATTTTAATGCAAAAATTTTGCCTCGACTAGCGCTAAAAAAACTCGACCAACGCAATTCATTCCATTCGAGACGCATCCACATGTGGCCTGAGAGGGCTTCACTTGTCCCATAGGTGCCAGTGTTTACAAGCCAGCCACTGCAGTCGCATCCAAACATACAATCGGAACATTTCATATTATCACAGCGTTTTAAGTTTACATGGAGAGAGTTCCGGGGGTCAACGCCCCCACAGCCCGGTCTGTGACCAGGCCTCCTGGTGGATCAGAGCCTGATCAACCAGGCTGTTACTGTTGGCTGCACGCAAACCAACGTATGAGCCACAGCCCGGCTGGTCAGGAACCGACTTTAGGTGCTTGTCCAGTGCCAGCTTGAAGACTGCCAGGGGTCTGTTGGTAATCCCCCTTATGTATGCTGGGAGGCAGTTGAACAGTCTCGGGCTCCTGACACTTATTGTATGGTCTCTTAACGTGCTAGTGACACCCCTGCTTTTCATTGAGGGGATGTTGCATCGTCTGCCAAGGCTTTTGCTTTCGTAGTGAGTGATTTTCGTGTGTAAGTTCGGTACTAGTCCCTCTAGGATTTTCCAGGTGTATATAATCATGTATCTCTCCCACCTGCATTCCAGGGAATACAGGTTTAGGAACCTCAAGCGCTCACAGTAATTGAGGTGTTTTATCTCCGTTATGCGCGCCGTGAAGGTTCTCTGTACATTTTCTAGGTCAGCAATTTCACCTGCCTTGAAAGGTGCTCTCAGTGTGCAGCAATATTCCAGCCTAGATAGGACAAGTGACCTGAAGAGTGTCATCATGGGCTTGGCCTCCCTAGTTTTGAAGGTTCTCATTATCCATCCTGTCATTTTTCTAGCAGATGCGATTGATACAATGTTATGGTCCTTGAAGGTGAGATCCTCCGACATGATCACTCCCAGGTCTTTGACGTTGGTGTTTTGCTCTATTTTGTGGCCAGAATTTGTTTTGTACTCTGATGAAGACTTAATTTCCTCGTGTTTACCATATCTGAGTAATTGAAGTTTCTCATCGTTGAACTTCATATTGTTTTCTGCAGCCCACTGAAAGATTTGGTTGATGTCCGCCTGGAGCCTTGCAGTGTCTGCAATGGAAGACACTGTCATGCAGATTCGGGTGTCATCTGCAAAGGAAGACACGGTGCTGTGGCTGACATCCTTGTCTATGTCAGATATGAGGATGAGGAACAAGATGGGAGCGAGTACTGTGCCTTGTGGAACAGAGCTTTTCACCGAAGCTGCCTCGGACTTTACTCTGTTGACTGCTACTTTCTGTGTTCTGTTAGTGAGGAAATTATAGATCTATCGACCGACTTTTCCTGTTATTCCTTTAGCACGCATTTTGTGTGCTATTATGCCAAGGTCACACTTGTCGAAGGCTTTTGCAAAGTCTGTATATATTACATCTGCATTCTTTTTGTCTTCTAGTGCATCTAGGACCTTGTCGTAGTGATCCAATAGTTGAGACAGACAGGAGTGACCTGTTCTAAAACCCATGTTGCCCTGGCTTGTGTAACTGATGGGTTTCTAGATGGGTGGTGATCTTGCTTCTTAGGACCCTTTCAAAGATTTTTATGATATGGGATGTTAGTGCTATCGGTCTGTAGTTCTTTGCTGTTGCTTTACTGCCCCCTTTGTGGAGTGGGGCTATGTCTGATGTTTTTAGTAAACTGTGTCCATGCCCCCTCTCCATAGGATGGTAAAGGCTCGTGATAGGGGCTTCTTGCAGTTCTTGATGAACACGGAGTTCCATGAGTCTGGCCCTGGGGCAGAGTGCATGGGCATGTCATTTATCGCCTGTTCGAAGTCATTTGGCGTCAGGATAACATCGGATAGGCTTGTGTTAACCAAATTCTGTGGCTCTCCCATAAAAAATTCATTTTGATCTTCGACTCTCAGTCTGGTTAGCGGCTTGCTAAAAACTGAGTCATATTGGGACTTGAGTAGCTCACTCATTTCCTTGCTGTCATCTGTGTAGGACCCATCTTGTTTAAGTAGGGGCCCAATACTGGACGTTGTTCTCGACTTTGATTTGGCATAGGAGAAGAAATACTTTGGGTTTCTTTCGATTTCATTTATGGCTTTTAGTTCTTCCCGCGATTCCTGACTCCTATAAGATTCCTTTAGCTTAAGTTCGATGCTCGCTATTTCTCTGACCAGTGTCTCCCTAAGCATTTCAGATATACTGACCTCTTTTAGCTGCTCTGTTATTCTTTTCCGTCGCCTGTAAAGGGAGCGCCTGTCTCTTTCTATTTTACATCTACTCCTTCTTTTTCTTAGAGGAATAAGCCTTGTGCATACATTGAGTGCCACCAAGTTAATCTGTTTTAGGCATAAGTTGGGGTCTGTGTTGCTTAGTATATCTTCCCAGCTTATATCGGTTAGGACTTGGTTTACTTGGTCCCACTTCATGTTTTTTGTTATTGAAGTTGAATTTGGTGAATGCTCCCTCGTGACTAATCTCATTATGTCGGTCTGGGGCTCCGCGCATACATGTCTGAACCTCAATTATGTTGAGATCTGAGTATATATTGTTTTTGATATGGTGACATTTCTTATCAGATCATCTTTGTTAGTGAAGATGAGGTCTAGTGTATTCTCCAGTCTAGTAGGCTCTATTATTTGCTGGTTTAAATTGAATTTTGTGCAGAGATTTAAAAGCTAGTGTAAGTGTGAGTTTTCATCAGAGCTCCCTCCTGGTGTTATTACTGCAACAATATTATTTGCTATATTCCTCCATTTTAGGTGCCTTAAGTTGAAATCCCCCAGGAGCAAGATGTTGGGTACAGGAGCTGGAAGATTTTCCAGACAATGGTCAATTTTTAACAGCTGTTCCTGGAATTGCTGGGATGTTGCATCCGGAGGCTTGTAGACTACCACAATGACTAGGTTTTGGTTCTCGATCTTTACTGCTAAAACTTCCACTACATCATTTGAGGCATTAAGCAGTTCTGTGCAAACAAGTGACTCTGCAATGTACAGGCCAACTTCCCCCCCCTTTTGCCTGTTCACTCTGTCGCATCTGTATTGGTTGTAACCTGGGATCCACATTTCGTTGTCCAAGTGATCCTTTATGTGGGTCTCAGTGAAAGCCGCGAACATTGTCTTTGCCTCTGCAAGCAGTCCACGGATGAAAGGTATTTTGTTGTTTGTTGCTGGCTTTAGACCCTGTATATTTGCAAAGAAGAATGTCATCGGACTGGTGGTACTGTTGGTACTGGGGGGGGGGGATTTTTTTCCGGCATTAGTATCTGTTGGTTTGGAGTGGAGGCCATCGACTGTGGTTCCACTCCAGGAATGACTGGATTTGGTGTACGATTTCTGCCATTTCCTGCCAGTTTTTTTTCCTTCCTGGCACTAAAAAACCTCTCCCTCTTGAGTGGCTGTGGCTACCAAGGTTTTTCCCATGGCCTGGATGTTTTTGTATCTTTTTGTCCCCTTTAGATGGTGTGCCTGGCAATTTAAGTTAAAGAACAGTCTTTCCTGTACTGAAGAGGTACACAGTTCAGGGTGAAAAAGCTTACAGGAAGGGAGTTTGCGTTTTCCTGTTGTCATATGAGCATGGCATTTTCTAGGGTGGTCATAGTTGCACGTCCCATCTGTTTTTTCCAGATTTCCCATGTCTGCAGATACCAAGTGCATAGTATGTGCACAGGCTTGGTTTCCATTTGCCTTGGGTTTCTGTGACTGTATTCCCTGTTGGTGCATGTTTCCCTGTCTTACTTCTATCCTCCCTAGCACCAACAATGGAGCTCCAGTTGTTTTTGGTAATATATCCTCCCTAGCACCAACAATGGAGCGGCTCCTGTCCCCTATGAGGTCATTTATATATATTCCTTCCTGCGTATAATTCCCGACTACCTGGACAAAATCTCCAGCTTCACCATTACTGTCTCCCAGGACAGCACCTCCAGCTTCACCATTACTGTCTCCCAGGACAGCATTATCAGCCCCACATTTACTGACTACCAGGACATCACCTCCAGCCTTACAGTTTCTGACTACATGGCCAGTATCAAGGGCAGTACCATTCAGCCCAGACTTTTTATGTTCCCATCTGTTGTAGAAAGCTTCCAGGCTGTGAAAAATTACCTAATTGAAAATAAATTGGACCTTAAGTGCCTCCTGGTATTAGACAATGCTCAGATGTGGCAGAGCGACTTTCTGGGGACATGAGCTTTATTAAGGTCAAGTTTTTGCCTCCTAATACCACTCCTCTCCTGCAGCCCATGGACCAGCAGGTCATTGCAATCTTCAAAAAACTCTACACAAAAGCTATGTTTGAAAGGTGCTTTGTAGTGACCTCAGAAACTCAATTGACTCTAAGAGAGTTTTGGAGAGATCACCTTAGCATCCTCAATTGTGTAAACATTATAGGTAAGCTTGGGAGGAAGTGACTAAAAGGACCTTGAACTCTGCTTGGAAGTAACTGTGGCCAGAATGTGTAGACAAAAGGGATTTTGAAGGATTTGAGGCTAACCCTGAGAAACCTATGCCAATTGTGGAATCAATTGGCAATGGGGAAATCCTTGGGTTGGAGGTTAGTGGGAGTATGTAGAAGGATTGGTGGGAGGACAATGAAAGACTAACCACTGATGAGCTACAAGATCATCTTCAACAGCAGAGGCCATACCTGAGAAACTGCTCGGAGGAGGGATAGAAATTGAAAGATAAGATAAGATAAGATTTCGTTCGGATTTTTAACCGGAGGTTAGCACCAGGATAACCCAAGAAAGTCAGTGGTCATCGAGACTGTCTAACTATTTCCATTAGGGTCCTTAATCTTGTCCCCCAGGATCGACACACACCAGTCGACTAACACCCAGGTACTTGCTGTGTGAACAGGACAACAGGTGTAAGGAACGTGTCAAATGCTTTCCACCGGAGAATCGAACCAGGCCCTCTGTGTGTAAGCGGGAGCTTTAGCCCCAGACCACGGGTCACTAAGAAAGTTGTCTACTTCAAAGATTAAAATGTGTGCAATGTGGCTTAAGTGCAAACCTTTTTGATGAAAATCACCCTCACACAGCTATTGCAAAGCAGTGTTGGAACCTGTACTGACAATGTGTGAAACACTTTAGGAATGTCATAAGAGGCAGGATACAGGACTCTATGGACAGATATGTTGTGCGACAGAGGTCCAGTGACTCTCAAACTGGTCCTACTGCATTAAAGAAGGAAAGTAACCGAGCGGACTTGACACTCAAGTCCTAATGGAAGGAGTTCCCCTTCTAAACACTAAGACCATCCACTCTCTCCCCTCTCCATCCCATCAATCATCACCAGATCTTCAATAAAGGTAAGTGTCATGTAATTGTACATGTCTTCTTCAGTTTGTGTGTATTAAAATTAATATTTCATGTGGTAAAATTGTTTTTTCAATCTTTGGTGTCAGGAGCGATTAATTTGATTTCTATTATTTCTTATAGAAAATTAACTCGACTAATGATAATTTCGATTAACGATGAGCTCTCAGAGCGGATTAATACTCGTTGAGTCGAGGTCCACTATATCAGTGACCTTGATGAGGTGATATGAGCAAGTTGCCGATGACACAAAGATAGGTAGGATAATTGATTCAAGCGTAGATAAGATAAGATAAGATTTTGTTCGGATTTTAACCCCGAGTTAGCCACAGGATAACCTAAGAAAGTCAGTGCGTCATCGAGGACTGTCTAACTTATTTCCATTGGGTCCTTAATCTTGTCCCCCAGGATGACCCACACAGTCGACTAACACCCAGGTACCTATTGCTGTTGGTGAACAGGACAATAGGTGGAGAAGCGTGTCGAATTTCCACCGCCGGGAATCAAGCCGGGCCCTCCGTGTGAGCGGGAGCTTTAGCACCAGACCACTGGGCCGTAGATGTTAGGAACTTCAGGAGGATTTAGAAAAACTATATTCTTGGTCAGAAAAGTGGCAGATGCAGTTCAATGTAGATAAATGCAAGGTTCTGAAGCTCGGGAGTGTCCATAACCCTAGCACTTATAAGTTAAATGATGTAGAGCTTAGCCATACAGATTGCGAAAAGGACTTGGGGGTTATGGTGAGCAGCAACCTTAAACCAAGACAGCAATGCCTAAGCGTACGTAATAAGGCAAATAGATTACTGGGGTTTATATCAAGAAGTGTAAGCAACAGAAGTCCAGAGGTCATACTGCAGCTTTATACATCATTAGTAAGGCCTCATCTAGATTATGCAGCTCAATTCTGGTCTCCATATTACAGAATGGTAATAAATTCGTTAGAAAACATTCAGCGTAGGATGACTAAATTAGTACATAGCATTAGAAATCTTCCTTATGAAGAAAGACTGAAGACTCTCAACTTACATTCACTTGTTAGACGAAGAATGAGGGGAGACATGATCGAGGTGTATAAGTGGAAGATGGGTATTAATAAAGGGAATATAAATAAAGTCTTGAGGATATCTCTCCTAGAGAGAACCCGCAGTAATGGATTTAAATTAGATAAGTTTAGATTTAGAAAGGACATAGGAAAGTATTGGTTTGGAAATAGGGTAGTTGATGAGTGGAACAGTCTACCTAGTTGGGTTATTGAGGCTAGGACTTTGGGTAAGTTTCAAATTTAGGTTGGATAAATACATGAGTGAGAGGGGTTGGATTTGAGTGGGACTTGCATAAGGGTGGATAGAGTTATCAGAGCTTATTTCTTGAGTAGCATTGAAAATTGGGTTGGGCAAATGTTTTGTTAGTTGGATGGATTGTAAAGGACTTGCCTAGTATGGGCCAACAGGCCTTCAGCAGTGTTCCCCCTTTCTTATGTTCTTATGTTCTTTATGTGCAGTGCATTTTTGCCTAGGATGAGGTAGACATTGGAGATATCAAAGATAGTTTTGTGCCTTGTGTTGTGCCTGTGTATTCTGTTGTAGCGATCAAGAAGTTTGTTAGGAGGATTTATGTTGAAATTCACTGTCACATATATATATATATATACACCTACCATCCAAAATTCGAGAAATAAAGAACTATTTGTGTTGTACACAGTGTTTATCCCAAACCTTACAGTATAAAATACAGTACTAAGCATAAAAATAAAGTAAAACATGAATACCAAAATAAAACAATAAAATAAAGTCATTACAAATATGTTTTGTTGATATTCAGTAGTAAAAATTCGACTTCAGACCATTTGGACTTGTGACTGGTTTCTCGGGGAAACCCCCGACTGGTCTAAAGTCGGATGGTAGGTGTATGTATATATATTATTATTATTATCACTGGCGATTCCCCAAGACAGGGTGGCCGAAAAAAAAAAACTTTCACCATCATTCCCCTCCTTAAACTGCCTTGAAAGAAGGGTGCTTTCCCTAATTTTCCTCCCGTCCCCCCCCCTCCTTCGGTTTTAGGCACCCCTTCCCCATCCCCCGGGCCTAAAGCCCGGGCCCTGCTTTTCCCCTGAACCCTTCATAAATGTTCGCTTGCACTCGGAAACCGTAAAATTAAAAAAAACCATTTGTCTCCATTCCTCCAAATAAAACCGCCCCCTGAAATGCCTGCGGGAAAGTCGGCCCCTCGCACCGGCTTTTTTTACCCCACCCCTCCAGCCCCGGGACCCTACCCCCCTTTCCCTTTCACTCAAAAACTTTTTAAGTCTTTTCTTTTTTGGCCCCTTCCCTCTCCAAAATAAAAAAAACCAATCCGTGACTGGGCGATACACAAATAACCCCGAAAAGGAAAACTTGAGGGCGGGGGGGTTCCTTTTGGGAAACATTGAAAAGTCCCCAAAAAACAAAAGGGGGAACCGGGCGGCTTTTATAGCGGGAAAAGGGGGAAAAAGGTATTGAAAATTGGTATTAGTATTAGTAGTAGTAATGGTCCCAAAAAATTGTATAAAAGCCAAAGGGATGAGGCCACCTGCCAACCCCCGGGCACCCCCGTAAAGCGTTTGTATCCCACCCCACTGGATGGGGAAAAACCCTTTTAAAAACCAGGCCGCCCCGGCTAATTTCACCCCAGTAAAATTATAAAAGAAGGGAGGTAGAAAAGAGTGGTAGTGGTGGGAAGTGGGAAATGGGGAGGCCGGGAAAGCCCAAATCCCGGGGGGGGCATTTTGAAAGAGGCTGAAGCCCACGGAGGGGGCAAGCGCCCCCGGGGGTGCGTAAAAAGGGGGAGTGGTGAAAAAAAGAAAAAAAACGGGAAACACGGACAGGAGAAAAGAAAACTGGGAAAGGAAAGGAGAGGGGGGAGAGGAAGAAAGAAAAAAGAAAAGAAAAAATGAGATTCGGGTTAATCCCCGGTTTGTTCTGAAGTTTGGGCTTTTTACAATTTTAATTGGGAAAAGGAAGGCATCTCAGGGGCGGAAGCCGGGGCCAAGGGGTTCATAAAAGGGAAGGGTTTGTCCAAAAGGATTCCCTTTAAGGCGACTGTTGGGGGTTGGGAAAATGGAGGAAGAAAAATTTTTAAAGGAAAAAGAAAAAAGGATTTTTAGTCTCGGCGTGCCCTTGAAAAAGGCATTAAGTGTGGCCGGCCCTTTGTTTTTTTGCCCCTAAGTCTGTCAGAGAAATCGAAGTTTCCCCCAAATTATTGAAGGGGGACAGGAGGAAAAGAAATGATGACACCAGGAACATCTTTCTTGGTACTTTTCCCCTGCCCACCCCCGTCCCCCCAAAAACTTCATTGGGGTTTTAAAAAAATCTCCCAACCTGTAAGATGCTTAATCTTGGCGTTGGAAATCCTCTTCACCCCAAAGTCCTCTTGATGATGTCCTTTATTTCCCTTGGGGAGAAAAGGGCCCCTGAAGGGTTTTTTCATCTCCCCATCCCCCCCTGATGTCTTTCTTGATTTGATCCGCCTCTGTTTGGGCTCTTTTTTCCTTCCCAAAAAAAAAATTATTCCCCCAAAACCGGGGTGTCCTTTGGGGTCCCCCTCTCTCCTGTCCCCGCTAATCTTTTCCCCTGGAATATTAAAAACATTTTTCTTCCTCCCTCCCCATTTCAACCTTCATCCCGGGGTCCCCTATTTGGTGACATCTTTTCTCCCGTGGCCTCCCTTTACTCAATTTTCTTTAACCCTTTCTTAAGGGTCTTATAATCTTGCCCCCCTTCCCTTAAATTTAAAGCGAAGGGAAACCCAATTCCTTTCTTCCTTTCCTTTTATTTTCCCTTTCCCCCCGCTCAGATACAGGTTTTTCCTTTTTTCCACGTAAAACCCATCACGTGGCCCTGCATTCCCCCTTTTCCTATCCCTTCTTCCCCGTCCCAAAAAAAAGTGTTCTTATCTCCCTCTTTTTTCCAAATTTCCCTCCCATCCCGTGATCCTCAGTTCCTTCCCCGCAAAAATTTCCACTTCTTTAATTTCCCCCCCTCTTGCCTACCCCTTTTTCATGAATCTGCCCCTCTCTGCTAAACCAATTTTTTTCTCTCCCCCAAAATCTCTACTCATGGGAACTCTTCTATCCTCTGCCTTCCCCACATTTCGGTCTTTCTAATCTCCCAAATTTTCTCCGTCCCTTTTGACATCAAAACTTGCAGCCAGAAATAACACTCTTGCAAAAATTCGTTTTATTCCTCTCCATCCCTCTCAGGTGTTTTTAAATTTCTGCTCTTTTCTTGCTCCTCCCGTCTCTTTAATGCCTTTTTGGGGAAGCTGGTGAAACTCTTTCTGACAGACTTGGGGCACAAAAGCCCGGGGTTTGGCTTCTTGGGCACTAAAAGTCTCTTTTCTGTCACGTCAGAGATCCAAAGCCATCCTAATTGGCCCGGTCTTCCCTAAAACCTTCTTCCCCCACTTTCCCTTTTGAACGTGCCGTTTAGTTGAATCCCCTTATACACAACCCTTGTTTTAAAAAGCCTGGCTGGGCTCTTAGATGCAACCCCCTCCCCCCTTGTAAAAAAGCTCCAAACTTCAGAACGAACAACCGAATCTCATTTTTTTCTTCTTCTTTTCTTTTCCTCTTCCCCTCCTCTTCCCTTTTTTTTTCCCCTGGGGTTTTTCTTTCTCTCTCTGTCTAGTGTTTTTGTTTTTCCCTTTTTTTTTTATTTCACCCCTCCCCCCTTTTACCCCTTTTGGTTGGGCCCCCTCTTTCTTGGGTTTCCCTCTCTTCAGTGCTCCCCTTTCCTTTTTATTTTGGCCGCTTCCCCTTTTTTCCCCCTTCTACCCCCTAAATATCTTCCTCCCCTTTTCTACACCCTCTCTGGAAAATTGGGAAAACCCCTGTCAGGGGTCTGGTTGTCTTTGTTTTGGGGTTTGCCATCCCGTGGCCGGGTGGGTGGAACGTCTGATGGTTCCCCGGGGGTTGTGCATTTTGTCATTTTCCCCCTGCTGATTAAAAAATTTTTTTCTTTTTACTACCACTCCTCCCCCTACTACCCTACCTCTTCCTGCCAAAATTAGCCGTTCTGCTCCCCCCTCTGTTAGTGTGGCTTTGTCAATGGTCAAGTAGGACGAAGCGTTAAATAAGCTTCTGTCTTTATTCAAATTTTGTGTTTTTTTCTCACATGTCGGCCACCTCAAAAAACCCCCTCCCCCCTGTGGACAACAGTTTTGGGAATCCCCTCCTCCCAACTTCCAAACTACAATTCTCTGCATTATATTCACACCACATTGCCCTCAGACATGACATCTCCCCTGCCTTCTCCTCGCTGCAACTTTTCATCACCCATGCTTCACACCCATAAAAGGCGTTGGAAAAACTATACTCTCATACAATCCCCTCTTTGCCTCCAAGGACAAAGTTCTTGTCTCCATAGACTCCTAAGTGCACCACTCCTCTTTTCCCTCGTCATTTGATTCACCTCATCTTTCATAGCCCCATCTGCTCACGTCCACTCCCAAATATCTGAATCGTACACCTCCCCCCTACTCTCCCTCCAATCTGTTCAATCTTTCATCACCTAATCTTTTGTTATCCTCATAACCTTACTCTTTCCTGTATTCACCTTTAATTTTCTTCTTTGACACCCTACCAAATTCATCCACCAATCTAACCTTCTCTTCAGAATCCCCCAAGAGCACAGTGTCATCAGCAAAGAGCAGCTGTGACAACTCCCACGTGTGTGATTCTTTTTCTTTTTAACTCCACTCTTGCCAAGACCCTGCATTACTTCCTTACAACCCATCTATAAATATATTAAACAACCACGGTGACATCACATATCACTCTGGCCTACTTTTTCGGGAAAAATTTCCCCCTTTCCTACATACTCTAACTTGAGTCTCACTATCCTCGTAAAACTCTTCCACTGCTTTCAGTAACCCCTCCTACACCATACACTTAACATCTGCCACATGCCCCCCATCCACCCTGTCATATGCCTTTCCCAAAAACATAATGCCACAAAAACCCCCTTTGCCTTATCTAAATACTGTTCATTTTATGTTTCACTGTAAACACCTGGTCCACACACCCCCTACCTTTCCTAAAGCCTCCTTGTTCATCTGCTTCCTATTTTCCATCTTACTCTTAATTCTTTCAATTAAAATCAAATACACTTTCAGGTATACTAAACAGACTTATCCCCTATTTTTGCACTCTCTTTTTACCCCCTTTCCTTTATAAAAAGGGGAACTAGCATCTTTTGCCAATCCCTAGGTACCTTACCCTCTTCCATCATTTTTAAATAATTGCAAACCACTCCAAAAATTCCCCCCTGCAAAATTTCTATCTTTATCCCATAAACCCCATCCTTCCCCTTTCAATTTACCTACCCCTCAACCCCCCCACCAACCTCTTCTCACTCCAAAGATTTTTTCCCCCTTTCCCTTCACAGAAAACTTCCCATCTTATCAACATTTAAAATTCCTCAAAATTTTCCCCTCCATCTTCCCAATCCTCTAACTCTCCTTTAATCTCCCCTCCTTTTTTTAAATAAAATCCATTTTTTCGGGGCTTTTTATCTTTTAATCCTCAAAACTTTTTTTTTTTTAAAAAATTTTGGATAACATCTCACCCCTCTTTTTTCTTTTTACTTTCACACTTCTTAATCTCTCTTTTTCTCCATATATCTTCCCTCCTTATCCTTCTACTTTGTAAAAAATTATCATATACTCTTTTCTCCTTACTACTCTCTTTACATCTATTCCCCCTGTCTCTTCCCCCCCCACTTTCCTTTAACCCCAAACTTCTTGAACCTCTTTTCATTTTTAAACCTACCCCCCCTCTTGTTGCTATCCTCATTGCCCCTCTTCCTCAATGGGTGTTTATATCTTACCCTAACTTTTTTTCTTTTGTTTATAAATTACCCCCCTTCCCTTGCCTATTCTCCTTTTCCATCTCCTTTTTTTCCTAGGTTTGCTACACTAGAAAGGGTCAATTTTCTTTGGCCCCCCTATAAACATGTCATCCTGAAATCACTCAACGTCTTTTTTTCTCCCAAAACAAAACCCAAAACACTCTGTCATTTCCCCCCATCATATCTTGTATACTTTTAATTCTCTTTTCTTAAAATATGTATTACCTATAACAAAACCCCTTTCTATACAAAGTTCAATCAAAGGGCTCCATTATCATTTACACCTGGCACCCCAAACACCTACCACCCCCTCTCTAAAGTTTCTCCTACTTTAGCATTCAGGTCCCCTCCCAATTACTCTCTCACTTGGTTCAAAGGCTCCTATACATTCACTTAACATCTCCCAAATCTCTCTCTTCCTCTGCATTCCTCTCTTCTCCAGGTGCATACGCTTTTTGACCTCTTCTCATCCAACCTTTACTTTAATCCACTAATTCTTGTTTACACATTCTATTCTCTTTTCTCCTTCCATAACTGATCATTTTAACATTACTGCTACCCTTCCTTTGCTCTAACTCTCTCAGATACTCCAGATTTAATCCATTTATTTCCCCCCCTGAAACTCTCCTACCCCCTTCAGCTTTGTTTCTTAGGGCCAGGACATCCCAAATTCTTTTCATTCATAACTCAGAATCATCTGTTTCTTGTCATCCACTTTCACATCCATATATATATATATATATATATATATATATATATATATATATATATATATATATATATATATATATATATATATATTTTTTTTATTATCACACGATTCCCCCCAAGGCAGGGTGGGAAAAAAAAACTTTCACCATCATTTCCATACTGTCTTGCCAAAAGGGTGTTTTACACCAGTTTTAAACTGCACATTAAACCCCTCCTTATCAGGCCTGCTTCCATCTCAGGACTCAAGTCCGGCCTGCAGTTCTGAACCCCTTCATAAATGTTATTTTGCTCACCCCAAAAACCCGTCAAGTATTAAAAACCATTTGTCTCCATTCCCCTAAAAAACCACCTCACGCATGCCTCGGAAGCCCAAGCCCCTTTTTAAAACCTCCCCCCCCCCTCCCCCAACCCCTTCCTGGGCCCCTACCCCCTTCCTTCCTACAAGTACACTTTTGAATCTTCTTTTTTCCCATTCTTTACATGTCGAACCACCTCAACAACTTTTCAGCCCTCTGGAAAATTTTTGGTAATCCTTTTTTCCCCCCTCTTAAAAAAATTCTCTCTTTTCCCCACCATTGCCCCCCCAGACATGCTCCCCCTGCCCCCAGCCTTCTCTCGCTGCAACATTCATCACCCCCCTTTCCCCTAAAAGGCGTTGAAAACTATCTCTCATACATTCCCCTTTTTGCCCCCCAGGACAAAGTTCTTTGTCCCCACAGACCCCTAATACCCTCCTCTTTTCCCTCATCAATTCTTGATTCCCCTCATTTTTCGCTTCCTTTGTCCGCCCCTCCCAAATATCTGAATCGTTCACCTCTCCTACTCTCCCCCCAATCTGATTTAATCTTTCATCCCCCTAATCTTTTTTTATCCCCCTTAACCTTTCTTTCCTGTATTCCCCTTTTAAATTTTTTCTTCTTTTGCACACCCCCAAATTCATCCCCCAATCTCTCCTTCTCTTAGAATCCCCAAGGCACAGTGTCATCGAAAAGGCAGCTGTGAAAACCCCCCTTGTGTGTGATTCTTTTCTTTTTAACTCCCCCCCTCTTCCCAAGCCCCTCGCATTCTTCTTTTAAAACCCCCATCTATAAATATTTAAACAAAGGTGACATCACAGCCCTTTCAAACCCACTTTTACTGGGAAAAATTTCCCCCCCCTTTCCCCAAACGGCCTCCTATCCTCTAAAACTTTTCCCTGTTTTAAACCCCCTCCTACCCCCTCCCAAACTTCCCCCTTCCCCCCCTACCCACCTGTCATTTTCCCCAAATCCTAAACCCAAAAATCTTTAGCCTTATAAAAATCATTCTTATGTTTTTTAACCCCGGGTCACACCCCTCCCTTTTCCTAAACCTCCTTGTTCATCTTATCTATTTAATCTTATCTTAATTTTTTCAATTATAACTCTAATACACTTTGGTCCTCAAAGACTTACCCCCTATAATTTTCCCTCTTTTTCCTTTCCTTTAAAAGACTTCATGTTTTGACCCTGGGTCCTTCCCTCTTAACTTTTTAAAAAAGCCCCCCTCCAAACTAACCCCTTTTTAACATTTCTATTTTTTCCATAATGGCTGCCTTCCCCCCTTTCTTTTTACCTACTGCCTCAACTTCCCCCCCTCAAACTCTCTTCCCCCTCCTAAAGATTTTTTTCCCTCCTTCCCAAAAATCACAGCTTCCCTATCTTCTCCTTTAACAATTCCTCAAAATATTTCCTTATCTTAATACCCCCCAACTCCCCATTTAATAACTCTCCTCTCTATTTTTAACTGACAAATCAATTTCTCAAAATTTTCTTAACAATCTCATAAAATTTTTTCTTATTTTCAACAAAATTTTTGATAACATCCCCCCACTCTCTCATTTGCTCTTTTACTTTTACCACTCTCTTTCTTTTTTTTCTCCATATATCTTCCCCCAAATCTTCTCTTTTAAAAACTCTCATTCTCTTTTTTCCTTACCTCTCTTTCATCATCATTCCAAATGCTCCTCTTCCTCCTACTTTCCTGTCCCCAAATTTTGTAACCTCTAACCTCATTTTTTAAAAAACCCAAACCCCTTCGCCCCCTTTCCTATGCTCTCATTAAACTATCCTCCCAAAAGCTGTTTATATCTTACCCCAACTGCCTCCTCTTTTGGTTTTTAAACCTTCCCCCCCTCTCTTCCCTATTTCTATTCTCCTTTTCCCATTCCTTTTTCTCTAGTGTAGCTCAACAGAAAGTGATCTGAAAATCTGTGGCCCCCCTATAAACATGTACATCCTGGGAAATCATCAACAGTCTTTTATCCCAATACATTCCCAAAAAACTACTGTCATTTGCCTACATCATATGTATATTATTTATCCTCTTTTTTTTAAAAAATGTATTACCTATAACTAAACCCCTTTTTTCAAAGGGGTTCAATAAAAGGGTCCATTATCATTTAAACCCGGCACCCCCCAAATTACCTCCACCCCCCTTAAAAATTTTTCCCCTTTGCATTCGTCCCCCACAATTTTCCCCTCACTTGGTTCAAATTTTACATTCCCTTAACATCTCCCCAAAAATCTCTCTCTCCTCCATTCCCTCCTTTCCCTGATCGCTTTTAACCCCTTCTCATCAACCCTTTCTTTTTAAAAATTTTTTGAATTTACACATTCATATTCTCTTTTCCTTCCATAACTGATCATTTAACATTTCTATTCCCTCTAACTCTAAATATAGATTTTAAACCCTTTATTTCCCCCCCTGAAACTCTCCTACCCCCCTTTAGCTTTGTTTAGGGCCAGGACATCCCAAATTTTTCATTCATAAAACGCAATCACCGTATCCCCTTTTCCAACCCCTTTAAACCCCAGTTTTATAAGTTTTCTTTTTCCGTAATTGTTGGAGAAGGGGTTTCTGCCCATTTCCCCGGGAAATGCCTCATCCGGGGCATGGCTTAGGGGAAAAATTCTTTTCCGAATAGGCAGAATAAAAAACTGCGATCTTGGCTTAATTAACGCTCATCCCAAAAGGACAAGCGGGTTTGTGTACTTTTTCCCCCAAAATTTAATAAGGAAAAAATTTTTCATTTTGGTTTTTTTTTTAAATTTTTTAAAAAAATCCCAAAAAATTTGTTGGGTTAAACTAAAATAAATTACTCATGTTAAACAAAGGGTTTGGTAAATTTTTTAAATTTCTTTTTTTAAAATTAAAAAATTTAAATTTAAAATTAATAAAAAAATATTTTAAACTTAAGAAAATTTTGGAAAAGGGCTTAATTTTAAATGAGTTCTTTAAATTAAAGTTTTAAAATTTAAATTAAAATATATATATATATTATATATATTTATATTATATTATATATATATAATATATAATATATATATATAAATATATATATATATATATATATATAATATATATATATATATATATATATATATATTATATATATATATATATATAATTTTTAAAAGAATAGTTGGATCCTCGATTAATCCCATAGCCTTTTCGCAAAAAAAATTTCCCCGCTACCCCTTAAAAACCCTCCGATTTCGTCGAGGGGTCAATGTCCCTCAGCCAGCCTCCCTGTGCGCGGTGGCATTGAAACCGCCATCCCTAACATCAACTTAGATATTTTTATTAACTGTTTTGGTGTTTTCAAAATAAGTACCCTGGAAAACTTTTTTAACCCTACCAATAGGGTGAAATTCCCAAAAGAGATGGAAAAAGATCATTGATAAGTATGAAAGTGGGTCGTTTGCCGTGAGGTTGTACAAAAACCCCAATCAACCCTCCTCTTTTTGGGCCCCGAAGGCAATCAAGGAAGCTGTTCTTGCCAAAGGTTTCTGTTTTTTGAAACAAAGATCTAAGTGATGGAAGATGTTGGGAACTCTTATTGGGTGTGGTTAAAAAAAAACAGCTGAGATAAGCTCTCCGATCAAAAAAGCAAAAAGGCGGAAGTTGCATGGGTTTAATTTAAAAAAATGCCTGCAACTGTGATGATTGAGTAAATTTAAGGCCAGAAAAGGGTTGGGTTTTGAATAAAAGGCAGTGCTCATTGTGATGGCATGGTGAGGCTTTTGGCCCACAAAGCGCTAAAAAATTGTGCAAAATTCAAATCATAGAGGCTGAGGACGGGAAACCTAAACAAGTGTTTTTGTGATGAAACGGCCTTTTTTGGTCCCAAACCAGGACCTATTTTGGAAAAAGCCCAGGATAAACCTTAAAAGCGGGACTTTTTGATGTTTCCAATGCTCTGGTGATTGCAAAGTTAAGCCTTTTTTGGTTTTCCTTAAAAACTCCCAGGCGTTCAGGAAAGAATGTCCTCAAGGGGGGTTTGTTGTCTGTGGGGGGAAAAACAGTGGGCATGGGTCATAGGATTTTTCTAAATTAGTTCACCATTTTTCCCCCCAATGTAAAATTCCCTAACTGAAAGAAATTAGAACTTAAGTGCCCCCTGGTGTTGAAAACCCCCTTCCCCCCAAGACGGGGCAGAGTGCTTTTGGGGACAAAAAATTCATTAACATCAAGTTTTTGCCTCCTTTCCTCCCCTCAGCCCTGGCCCCAGCGGTTTTCAAACTTCAAAAAACTGTACACAAAGCTCTGTTTAAAAGGTGTTTTGAGCTCAAACCCCAAATCAGGATTTGGAAAGGCATTTTAATTCTTCATTTTTAAATTTATAGGAAGCTTGGGAGGAGTACTAAAAGCCCTTAACTCTGCTTGGAAAAACTTGGCCAGGTGTGAACAAAGGGTTTTGGGGGGTTTGAGGCAAACCCCTGGGGAGATTATGCCAGTTGGGGAATCCATTGTGGCATTGGGAAATTTGGGGGGTTGGGATTGGGGGGGGAGGATGTGGAAAGTTGGTGGGGGAGGACTAAAGAACAAACCCTGGGCTGAAAACCCCCTTCACAGCAGAGGCCAGCCCCTGAGGAAATGGTTCAGAGGGGGGGAGGGGAAAAATTGGGAAAGAATTGCCTACTAAAAAAGTTTAAAGGGAAATTTTCTGGGGCTGAAAGTAAACCTATGGATGAAAATCCCCCTCCCCATAAAAGCCGGTTTGGGCAACCTGTACACTGACAATGTTGTTTAAAACCTTTTGGGAAGTCATAAAGGAGCGGGGAGGTCAGGCCCCCTTTGGCCCCAGATATGTTGTCGAAAAATAGTGTTTGAAGCTGTTAGTGGCATTAAAAAAGAGAATAGAAAGGACTACACCTCAAGTCTTAATGGAAGGGGTTCCCCCTTTTAAACATAACCTCTCCTCCCCCCCTTCCCCTCCCATCATCCCCGATCTTCAAAAGTAGTTCTTAAAATTGCATCCCTTTTTCAGTTTGTGTTTAAAAATTTAAAATTTCTGGGTTTTAAAATTTTTTTATCTTTTTCTTGGGATTAATTTTTTTCCATTATTTCTTATGGGAAAATTCATTGCATGTATTCGCATAAAAGACCCTCTTATGGTTAAAATGGTTTTGGGGTCCTTTTATATATTTAAAAATATATATATATATATATATTTTATTTTATTATCACACCCATTCCCCCCAAGGCAAGGGAAAAAAAAAACTTTCACCATCATTCCTCCATCCTGCTTGCCGAAAGGGGGCTTTACACTCAGTTTTTTAAAAAGCAACTTCACCCCTCCCTTAGGTGCGGCACTGTACTTCCCCCTTCGGGAAATCGTCCGGCCTGGGTTTCCTGAATCCCCTTTTTGTTACTTTTCTCCCCTCCACCCGTCAAAGTAAAACCATTTGTCTCCATTCCTCCTATCAAACCCCTCCAGCCCGGAAGTCAAGCCCCCCCTTTTCCTCCCTTTTCCCCCCCCAACCTTTGGCACCCCCCCGCCTTCCTTCCCTACAGACTGATCACTCTTGGGATTTTTGCTCCATTTCTCTACATTCAACCCCCTCAACACCCCCTTTAGCCCCCGGCCAGTTTTGGTAATCCCCATCCCAACTTCCAAACTACTAATTCTCCATTTATTCCCCCCACCATTTCCCCCCAGACATGGCATTTCCCCTCCCAGCCTTTCTGCTGCAGCATTTCTCCCCGCTTACACCCATTAAAAGGGGTTGGGAAAAATATACCCCCATACATTCCCCTTTGCCCCAGGACAAAGTTCTTTTCTCCCCGACTCCTAAATTTCACCCTCCTCTTTTTTCATCAATTCTAATTTCACCATGGGCCCATCCAAAACCTCCCCTCCAAATATCTGAATCTTCACCTTATACTCTCTCCTCCAATCTGATATTCAATCTTTTATCACCTAATCTTTTTTTTATCCTCATAACCTTCTCTTTCCTGTATTCTAATTTTTTCTTTTTCACACCCCCACAAATTCATCCACCAATTTTCAATTCTCTTAGAATCTCCCAAAAGCACAGTGTCATCAGCAAAAAGGGGCTGTGAAAATCACTTTTTGTTGGGTTCTTTATCTTTTAACTCCCGCCTCTTGCCAAGACCCTGCTTTACTTCTCTTACAACCCCATCTATAAATTATTAAACAAACGGTACATCCATCCTTGTCTAAAGGGCCCACTTTTTCTGGAAAAATTTTCCCCCTTTCCCACATACTCTAACCCAGGGCCCCCCTATCCTTTAAAAAATTTCCTTTTATAACCCCCTCCTACACCTTTCATTTCAACATCTGCCACATTGCCCCCCATCCCCCCTTATCGCCTTTTCCCAAACCCATAAAACCACAAAACCTTTATTATTAAAACTGTTCCTTTTAATGTTTCCTTAAACCCTGGGCCCCCCCCACCTTTCCCAAATCCTTTTTTCTTCTTTTGTCTTATTTAACTTTTTTAAACCCAAACACTTTCAATTTCCCCCAGACTTATCCCCCAAATTTTTTTCCTCTTTCCAACACTGGCGTATCCCACCAAAGGGAGGGTGGCCCAAAAAAAAAAAAAATGAAAGTTTTTTTTTAAATTTAATTTATCGGGGAAGGGGGTTCTACCCTTTTTCCGGCATTTGTCCCCCTTAAACCCCCCGGCTCGGAGGGAATTCTTTACGTCATGGAATGAAAAATAAACAAGAACAAAACAAAAAATGAAGGGGAAAACCAGGAGGGGTGTATATATAGCGAAAAGTTGTATTGACCTAATCAAGTAAAAGTAGCAAGACATACCCGAAATCTTGTGTTTATAGAAAAGAAAAGACACCAACAATCCCACCATCATTAAAAAAAAAATTAAATTTTGTTTGACCCCCTTCAGGGGGGTAGTATCTCCCGGGGGTTGCTGTTTAAATACTACCTGGATATATATATATATATATATATATAAAATAATTTTTTTTTTCAAAAAATGGCTGTCTCCCACAGGCAAAAAAAAAAAATCCCCAAAAATGCTTTCATTATCTTTCCCCTTTTACCACACTCACACTTTCCCTGTTTTGAAGGGGTTCAAAATTAACACAGAAGCATATCTTTTAAAAGATCCCAAATATATCCCCCAAACTGCCAATATCCCAAACTCCCCCTTTTAAACCCCTTTGGTTAAAGGCCCTCTCCCTTCTTCTGGGGGTGGAAATTAAAAAAAAAAAAAATTATTTTCTCTTATAAAAGATAGAATTTTTTCCCGATCTAAAGACCCCAAAATTTTGGGTTTGATGTTTGGGGGTTTGCTCGCAAATTTAAAGCGGTCTCCGTGTTTACGCCCGTTTTTCACGGCCCCATTTTGGGCCCAATTTCCTGCTATCGCCCAAAAACATGAATATTTCGCTGCCCATTTTCTATCAATGGATCAAAAACCCTCTTTTGAAATTCAACTATCAGTACAGGGTGAATTTAGAATTTTCCCAAATTTTCCCCAAAATTTCAAAAGATCCCAATTTCGAAAAAGGGTAGAATAAACAAGAAAGACTTTCCCTGGCACTAAAATGACATTTCTCTGTTTTTGTATGTCTAAGTCCTCTTATATTCTTTTGTTTTCACTTTAATTTTTTTCAAAAAAAATAAAGTTTCTTTATAGATGCATTAGTGAAAAAATGGTATAAATATTTATTGGTGCATTGAAAAAATTTTAGACTCACCAGTTGATGTGTTTCGTTGGCACATTTGTTTACTTTTGAAGTTTGGAAAAAATCGAACAATTTTATTTTGATAATTTAAAGGGCCCTTTCTTTGAAAAACCAGTAAATCATCTCAATTTCTGAAATTGTCTTCCATTCTAAAAAATAAACCCAAAGAAAACTAGAATAAAACAATAAATACCATACGAAATACACTCAAAGTCCTATTTATTCAAAAAATTAAAATTTTTTTTTCTCATTTCCTGTGTGCTGGGTTTTTTTTGATTTCCCCTGATCCCCATTCTCAATAAGGGGTCAGCTTTCTCCCACTAGATTTGGGGCCCGCTGTTTAGGTCTATGCGTAAAAACCCTCGCAAAAAGCGTCTTTTTAAAAACCCTAAAAGGGTTAATAACCTTTTTCCCCATTTCAGGACTCAATCAACTAATTTGGTTGGGAAATTTTAAAAATAAAAAAAAAAACTTCAAGGGGTCGTCAGTAAGAAGGGGGGTGGGGCCCTTTTTTTAAAAAAATTTTTCGGGGGGATTCCCAAGGGGGGGGGGGCCCTTGGGGGGGGGCCCACTAAACAAAAACCTTTTTTTTTGCCTCCCCTAAAATTTTTTTATTTTAAAAAAAAACATTTAAAAAATTAAATTAAATTTTTTTAAATTTTAAAAAATTTTTTAAAAAAAAATATATATATATATATATATTATATATATATATATATTTATATATAAAATATATATATATATTATATTATATATATTATATATCCCCACCATCCATTACGGAGTTGGTTCAGAAACGTGTAAATTAAAAAATATTTAAATCGTTTACTACTGAATATCAACAAAACATTTTTTGTTTACTTTATTTTTTTGTTTTTTTTTGGCATTTCATGTTTTACTTTTCTTTTATGTTGTTAGTATGTATTTTATACTGTAAGGTTTAGGATAAACACTGTGTACAACACAAATAGTTGTTTATTTCCAGAAATTTGGCAAAAAAACACGTCAAAGTTGGTGGTGGTAAGTCGAGCAATTCAGTAAGTCGGATGGTAGGTGTATATATATATATATATATATATATATATATATATATATATATATATATATATATTTTATATATATATATATATTATTTCAGTGGAACCTTGAAAATCGACGTACCAAATTGAGCGTTTGAAAATAAGACAATTTTTGGACAAACTGTTATCAAAAATCAAAGCGTTTCAAATTCGGACTGCGGGTGCAGGACCTCCCCGCTGGCCGCTCTGTCCGCGTCCCCACGCAGGCACCGTGAGCAGTCTGCTTTGTTATGCTTGAGTGAACACTAACCTGCAATCTCATTCCACATTTTACAATTATTTCGTTGTGTTTAGTACTTGTGGGACTGTGAAATAAGCTGCCATGGACCCAAAGAAACTTGCTAGTGGTACCCTGTGGTAAAGAAAGTGAGAAACACCATAGATGTGAAGAAGGAAATAATACAGAAGTATGGGGTGGTGTGAGACTTGTTGAGCTTGCCAGGATGTACAGAGGGCTGTGGACAGTTATTTTGTGAGACAGAAACAGATGACGTGGACAGCTATTTTGTGAGACAGAAACAGACGATTGGAGTTATTTTGGAGACAAAACAGATGATTTGAGTTATTTTGGAACAAATAGACGATTGGACAGTTATTTTGTGAGACAAACTGAGGACTGTAGACATTATTTTGTGAGGCTGGGTTCCAATGACCCCAGATGCACTCCCAATCTTCAAAAAAAGGTAAGAAAAAATGTTATTTTATATTACTATACATAATTAAAGACTATAGTATTTGTTGTTGTAGTAAAACTTAATTAATTTCTAAAAAATGTATTTTTTTTGTGAATATTTTAGGTTTCTGGAACGGTTAAATGTATTTCCATTATTTCTTAAGGAAATGTGCTTAATTTCAGACTTTTAATTTAGAACTAGCTCCTGGACAGTTAGTTAAATTTTTGAGGTTCCATGAAATGTATGTTTATGTATGTATGAATGTATATATATATATATATACATATATATATATATATACACACAGTAGGGCCCCACTTATCTGGGGGTTAGGGTTCCAGGCTGTCGTGGAAAAGTTGAAATGCTGGAAGGCGGGATCATTTTCCATTTATAAATGCATATAAATGCCAGACAAAAGTTTCCCTAAATTATATTAGGTTATAATAGAACTGGGCATTAAAAACACACAAAAGTAAAATACATCCACAGTAAATTCATTACTTATTTTAAAAGTATTTGTAATCTTAATGTAGGAGAGAGGTGATAGTACTTTTGTAGGAAGAGGTGCAGGTAGCCCAGGTGTGGTAGCCTGGCTCCCTGTCTCATTAACCCCTTTGACTGTCGAAAGGCCCAAATCCTGGAAATGTCTCTAGTGTAATGCAAAATATTTAAAAAAAAAAAAAATTATTTTTCTTAAGAAAATGTTAAGATTATTTTTCTGATTGTTTTAGTCCCAAAAAAATTTCCCATCAGTACTTACAGATATAGAGGCATGAATTTTGCAGAAAATGAGCCCGTTTTGGAACAGGGCGACTGCTCACCGGAAACTTTAGTTTACTTGATTTGAAGGTTTGTTGTTTTTTCACAATTTTAATTTTTCACATAACTTATGTGGCCTGTGAGACCAAAGTAAGGTGCAATGTACATATATACACTCGTTGTATCAAACAATAAGCACACAAACATAAATTTTCAATATATTGTTTAAAATTGTTTACAAAAACAAACAATACAAAAAAATTTTTTTTTACTATTGTTCTATAATATATATACCAATATACAGTCACTGAACATACTCCCAGAAGTTCTGGGAGCCGGGAACTCTCGAAACATGGTGTCATACACAATGGTGTTTTACACTCTCACACATAAAACAATTGTCATACACAATGGTGTTTTACTCTCACACATAAAACATGGTGTCATACACAGTGGTGTTTTACACTCTCACACATAAAACATGGTGTCGCTACACAATGAGTGTTTTACCTCCTCACACATAAAACATGGTGTCATACACAGTGGTGTTTACACTCTCACACATAAAACATGGTGTCATACACAGTGGTATTTTACACTCTCACACATAAAACATGGTGTCATACACAGTGGTGTTTACACTCTCACACATAAAACATGGTGTCATACACAGTAGTATTTTACCTCCTACACATAAAACATAGTGTCATACACAATAGTGTTTTACACTCCTCACACTAAAATCAGTGTGTGCATTTTTGTGGAAGTTTTTTTTTATGTGCAAAGACAAAATACCTCATCCTGAGCAGTTTCTTCAAAGTATTAGCAGGCAGTTGTGTTATGTAGTGATCCTGAGTAAATGATTAAATGTGTCATCATTTCCTTCCTTAGTAATTTCCTTCATTCCTTTCCTACCTAGGCTACCTGGAGGGCATTCCACCTCTTCCTACATTCCTTCATCTGTCCTTCCTTACTTTTTTTCCTTCTTCATCTAAATCCTTCCTTCTCCTGCCTTCCCTTCTTGCTTCTGGTTTCTATAATATATATACATATATAGTCACTAGATACTTTCATAAAACTGCTATTATCACCATTCAGCAGAAGCTTGCCTTGGGTGCGAGTGTGTGGCTTATAATTGTTTTAGTCAGGGTAGGCAACTGTCAAAAATGACATATTGTCTCATTACTCCTCCCCCTCCACCTGTCAAAACAATGGGGTCGGATGCTGCTTCCCCCTCCATTCTATCTAATTATCTTTCTTCACTCATTCTATCTCTTTCAATCTGTCCTCTCTCTTTCTGTTCTGTCTATCTCTCTGTCTCACAGAGTACACATAAATACAAGTATACATAGTATAAATTACCTGGGATAACCCAAAAAAATCCAGACAAACTGCTATACTCTGCTTGAAGATGTGAGTAAACGTGATGATGACACAGTCTTGTAGCTCTCTCTGAACAGAGCTAGACAGATAGACAGGGGCAACGAACAGACAAATAGACAGACAGACAATGTTTGTTCGTCGTCGTCTTCTCCTCCTCCTCCTCCTCCCTCCTCCTCCTCCTCCTCCTCCTCCTTCCTCTTCCTCCTCCTTCTCCTTCTCCTCCTCCTTCTTCTCCTTTCCTCCTCCTTTGTGGAAAGTTTCTCAGGAAATTATCAGCCCCCTTCAGCCCCTTCAGCCCCTTTCAGCCTAAGTAAACCCAGACCTCTCAGAAGGGGCAAGCGTCTTGTTTACTGCTACAGTGGTAATTGATCACAGATGCCTTAGTGTCGACCTGTGGTCAACCGACCATTGCTCCTTACCCAGTCCAGTGTTGCAAGTGTATTTTAATAAGGGCAGTACATCTCTTACTTTGGCAGGACAATTGAGAAAATCTGCTCCCTTCGTTACCATAGTAAAGATAGTAGACATTGTTGTCTATGTAAGACAGCAAGAATCAAACCTGCTTTGCTTCATCGAGGAAGTGGCAAAGGAAGCAAAGAAAGTACTAGTCAACTTTTTTGTGCAAAGGCAGTAATGACATGGGGCGCTGTGGCTGTTTTCTGATTGCACGGCTCTACTGAAAGTGACACTGGCGCCAGGATAACCAACAAGAGCGATCTGTGCGTTAGTGTGAACAAAGTGTCTCATAAAACACAAAATAAACACTTAAGAGAAGTGTGATCAGCTTCTTCAGTGATAACATTGTGAACAATAAAGACAAATCTTGTAGATTTTACAGTGTACCAGTATGCGTTTTCTAGACAATGGAAACGTGATCAAAAGACACTTCAGCTTCTATCAAGTCACCGATATCTGCTCAGTGTGAAGAACACCATAGCTCACGTTACAGGCAAGGTATATTGCAATTTCTTGTAGAGCGGGGATAGAGCAGTTTCTTGAGTGCATGCAAGGGAGTTTGTAATCAGCTATCGTCGGCGGTAAGGCGTAGACTTTTGAAGTCCAAACAAGTATGTATTTTGTCAGCCATCAGTGAATGAAATATGCTGACATAACACCCCTAGGAGTAATTTATAATCTTACAAATCCTGCATAACTCCTGGCAGCCCGTTATGAGATGGTTTCGACAACTGGGCACGTCTGCAGGGCGCTGTGCAGAGCGTGGTTTTCTTTACGATTAAGTTTTCACTCTCTTTAGCTTAGCTGGTAATGCCATTTCTCAACATCTTCTCCTTCTCACCCCTCCTTCTTCTCCTTCTCCTCCTCCTTCTCCTCCTTTTCTTCTCCTTCTCTTCCTCCTTCTCCTTCTCCTCCTCCTCCTTGCCTCCTTCTCCTCACTCTTCATCTCCTTCTCCTTCTCCTCCTCTTCCTCCTCCTCCTCCTCCTTCTCCTCCTCCACTTCTCCTTCTCCTCTTCCTTCTACTCCTTCTCCTCCACCTTCTCCTCCTCCTTCTTCTCCTTCTCCTCACTCCTTCTCCTCCTCTCTTCTCCTTCTCCTCCTCCTTCTTCTCCCTTCTCCTCCTCCTCCTCCTGGCTCTTGACAGATGGACAGTTACCCCCTCCCTCCACCTGCGTTTACGCTCATCAAGAGTCAGCTCTTGTCAGATGTTATCTCCTTATCTGTCACTGTCATGGGAGTGAACTGTTTTCATGCCTCAAAGAACATATTGCCACATGTGTGTAGAGTAGTGTGTGTGCTCATTCTTCCTCCTTCCCTCCTCCTCCCTCCTTCCTCCTCCTCCTCCTTCCACCTCCTCCTCCTTCTTCCTCCTCCTCCCTCCTTCTTCCCTCCTTCCTCCTCCTCCTCCTTCCTCCTCCTCCCTCCTTCCACCTCCCTCCCTCCTTCCCACCTCCTCCCTCCTTCTTCTCCTCCTCCTTCCTCCTCCTCCCTCCTTCTTCCCTCCTTCCTCTTCCTCCTTCTTTCCTCTTCCTCCTTCCTTCCTCCTCCTCTTCTTCTCCTCCTCTTCTTCCTCCTCCTCCTCCATGCTTTTGGTCTCAAACTCCTCAAATCACATGAAACCCCAGTCTTCAACAGCACTTCCATCTGTATTAGAGCATCACTTGGAAGAAAGTCCCAGATTTGCAGAGTCACATATTTCTTACACTAGACATGCTGAAAAGGACGGCTAAAATGGTATTCCCAAAATGCATCACTGGCTCCTGATTTTTATATGTTGCACACTGACCATGCAGAGACCCATTCTCTCATGTGGGCCTACCAGCTTTCTCCTGCTTGAAGTTGATAGCTGGAAATTTATCGCGATATGAATCACGTCAAACACAGATATCTCTGAAGCGTATATATCGACAGCGGCGATCAAAAAGAGTGTATCGATATTCAAACATCCCAGAAAGGTAAAATACGCCACAATTACACTCATTCATTGTAAAATATGTAGTCTTATGGGAAGAATTGAGTAGTATTTATTTATGATCAAGTGGTGGCAGTGGTGTAGCCCGCCTGGGCTACACCTGCCGACTTCTATACTGACCCAAACCTTATTATTAACATGCGATACTGTGTTCACTGGATTTAATAATTTTGCCTGCTTCTGTACAGATGCCATCATAAACGAAGGTAGAATTAATGGAATAATTCATGCGAAAATTGTAAACAAAAGCGGGTGAAGTGGCTGGGCCAGCGCGATTCATTCAGTTTTCTCTGATGGCTGAGCAGAAAACAATATTATCCCTCTGCACGGCTGCCACACAGCTCCACCGTGTGTTATAGGCACACATAAATATGCAATAAATGCCAGGCCGAAGTTTACACTAACTTATAATAAGTTACTTAATAGAAATAGGCATTAAACACAATAAAGGTAAGATACACACAGTACGCTTATTACTTACCATAAAATATTAATATTAATGTGTGAGGTGATGGTATTTATTGAATAAATCAGAATGGCACACCATCATCGTCTAACTTGGCACTTAAGCAGGAAACTGCGACTACTCTTTTCATCTCACAGCTAACCTTGACCTTCATGATAATGAGCAACTAGTTAATGAAAAATGTGAGAAAACGAATACTGAGTTGAGACAATGTAAGAACACAAACTGAACAGAGTAGTGGGCGATCACTTGGTCCGGCCGAAATAAATGCGTTATTAATAATAATAATACCTTTTCAGTTCATTCATGTATGTTTTTGTGAAAGCTTTATGATATTTCAATGTTTTTGTCTCAATAATAATTACTCACAAGCCTGCTCTCTTACAGCTACTTGGCACAAGTTGTACACAAGTTAGTTCAGAATAAACAAACAGCAACACATCATTTTAGAGTGAATGAAGATAATAACAATAATAATAATAATAATAATATCATCAATGACCATATTAATAATAATAATAATAATTAATAATAATATTATATTATTATTATAATACTTTATATTCCACAAAAGTGTGGCTACTATATATATGGAAATATGACATGCGATAAGAATATTTTCTACAGTTGCCCCCAATGTTTGACTAGAAGCGCGTAATTCTTCGACCACGACCTACACGGCAGCATAAAACCGATATATTCACGTAATTTTTATTCTGCAGTGTATGTATCATGTGTATATGCTATGTAATAGGTTTCAAGCATATAATTTTGAGGAAAATATCATAGATGGATTAATAAAATGCCTATATTGATGTAAATAAGACATTGGTGTGCCCAAGAAGTGATTCTTGTATTATATAATGTTGGGGCGTTATGAGTAGAGACTCTTAGCGATTTTAATGTACACCACTTTAGCACAGTGTAAATATATTTAAGTACAGAGTACACATAAGTATAATTATCAAGTATATAAAAATAACTGCAGTAACTTTAAAACACTTGAAATTTTGGAAGGATTTCCTGACACAACAGATGTAGTCACGGAAAATGCTAAAACAAACCGGAGTGGGGCGCACGTATTTGAAAGACGGCACGTACATGGCAGAATTTGGTCATAATTTGACATAGCCGGCGTGTGTGGAACGCCATAAGCGGGACTGCTGTAAGAGGGGGCGGGAGTTTCAGTGGGGAAATAAATGCGGATTAAATCTGGAGTATCTGAGAGGGAGTTGAGGCAAAGGAAGGGTAGCCAATATGTTGAATGATCAGTTATGGAAGGAAAAGAGAATATGAATGTGTCAAATGCAAAATTATGTGGATTAAAGTAAGGTTGGATCAGTGGGTCATAATAGCGTGTGTGCACAGAGAGATACAGAGAAAATTTGGGAGATATTAGTGAATATATGGAGCCTTTTTGAACAGTAGTGAGTGAAGTGAGGACCTGAGATGAAAAGTGAGGCTTTAGAGAAGGTGTGTGGTAGTTGAGTGTAAAGTGTGTGTGTTGAATATGATTGTTTCATGTAGAAGTTGATTATAGATAATATATTTAAAAAGAGATAATGATATAAGATATGATGTGAGGCAAAATAGCAGTGATTTGTTGGATTATGATGAGATAAGACTGTTGAGTAGACTTCCAGGATGTGCATGTTTATAGAGGGGCCACAGATATAATAGATCACTTTCTAGTTATGGCCACTGAGAGTAAAGGTAGATGGGATACAAGGAGAATGAAGCATCAGGGAAGAAAGGAGTGAGGTTTATAAACTAAAGAGGAGGCAGTTGGAAAAATATAAACAGCTATTGGAGGATAGATGTGGTCTAATGAGAGCATGGGCAATGGGGTCGAAGAGGTATGGGGTAAGGTTTTTAAAAATGTGAGAGTGTTAAAGTGGAAATAAAGCACATGTGCAGTATAATGTGATCCTTTATTGATAACATTCACCCACACAGTGGGCTTTTTCCAAGTCACACTGTAGATCTACCTGGGGTGGAAAGATGCAGGGAGTATTTATAGTCATGTTCAGAATGTTGAGAGGTCCAGGTGGAGAATGCTGCATCTGATGATCTACCAGGAGGTTATAGAGTCTTGGGTAGCTTAGCAGGGTATTGGACAAGTTGTGAGTGGAGCCTTCTGCAGTGTTCTATGTGCTTATGTGGGATAAGCGATGGAAGAAGTTTCTTGGCGAGTGGTTCAGCTATGTTATAGAAGCCCGTTGTTCTAGTTGAAATTATTTGGTTATAGAGATAAGCGATGATTCCAGGATTCTTCAATCGTCGAGTGTTGTCTTCTGTGGCGATAAGTCTTGAGTTTCTTAGTTAATTAAATGGTTGTGAATTGCGATGTGTACACAGAAGGCATTCTTGTATCGTCAGTCCTGCTTGCATATTGGTGTTCTGAAATACGTGTTTGAGTCTCTTGATGTTTAGCCCCACATATAATTTGTTGCAGTCATTACAAAGGGATTATGTACTTCACCCCTGCAGAGGATGAGCTTGTCCTGTATCTACTGCAAGTGATGTCTTGATGGTCGCCAGTTGTAGAGTGGTCACTTGGAATGATGTATTGGAAAGATGTCGGAAGCATCTTGGCAATGGAGTTGGTGGGGAGGACTATATGTCTCTTCTCAAGCGGTATGCCTCTGGAGATTGTATTGAAAGATGTTTAATGCCGCCGTCTGCAGTCTCTGATGAAGTAATGAGAGATTAGTGGAGTTTAGAAAATAACACTCAATTATGAACATTCTTCCTCAAGGAACTCATTGCTGCAGATTCTGAGTGCATGGAAAAACCTATAATTACACCGTTTGGATTTTTTTGGTGTCGTGGTGAAGAAGACACTGCCGAAGAGATACATAGTCTCCCCACCAAGCCATTGCCAAACATGTTTCTGACATCTTTTCCAATACATCATTCCAGTGTCTGCCTCCACAACCGACCATCAGGACGTACCAGTAGTAGACAGGATAAGCCTCCATCCTCTGCAGGGTATACATAATCCCTTGTGGCTGCAACAAATTATATAGGCAAACATCAAGACACCTCAAACACGTATTTCAAGTGCCAATATGCAAGCATTTGACGTGCAAGATGCCTGTAGCTGTCATAATTCAGCCATTTAATTAACTTCACAGAGAGCTCTCATGAGACTTATAAGCACAGAAGACCTCAATGCAAAGAAGAGATCCTGGAATCATCAACATCTCTATAACCAAACGTTTCAGCAGAACAAATGAGCTATAACATGGCTGAACCACTCGTAAAGCTTCTTCGCCAGCTATCCCCACATAGAACATAGAACACTGCAGAAGGTCTACTCACAGCTTGTCAATACCCTGTAGCTACCAAGACTCCTTCTTCACTCTGGTAGATCATCCAGATGCCTTCTCCACCTGACCTCAACATTTCTGAACATGACTAAATACTCCGTACCTTCCACCAGGTAGATCTGTGTGTGACTTTAAAAGCCCACATGTGGTGAAACTTTGTCAAAGGATCACATTATACTGCATATGTGTTTGTTTCTGTGTCAGTATTTGATGCCATTTATTTCAGTGTTAAAGTGTTCCCAGCGAAGTTTGTGGTTACAGGAGAGAGTGGAGTGCGGGAGGGAAGGAAGCGATTGGTGGAATGATGATGTAAAAGAGTGTGAGGAGAAAAAATTAGCATATGAAGTTTTACAAAGTGAAGTAATGCAAGAGGAGGAGAGAGTATATGGAGAAAAGAGAGAGGTTAAAGAGTGGTGAGCAATGTAAAAGAGGCAAATGAGAGAGTGGGTGAGTGTTCTCAACAAATTTTGTTGAAAGTAAGAAAAAGTTTTGAGTGAGATTAACAAGTTAAGGAAGCCTGAAGGAACAAATGGATTTGTCAGTTAAAAATAGGAGAAGTTATTAAATGGAGAGTTGGGTATTGGGAAGATGGAGGGAATATTTTGAGGGAATTGTGCAATGTTGATGAAGATAGGGAAGCTGTGATTTAGTGTGTTGGGCAGGGGAGAAGACAACATCTTGTAGGGTAGGAGGCAGTTGTGAGTGTGGGGGAAGTTAGTGAGGCAGTAGGTAAAATGAAAGGGAGTAATGCAGCCGGGATTGATGGGATAAAGATAAAAATGTTAAAAGCAGGTGGGGATATACTTTTGGAGTGGTTGGTGCAATTGTTTAATAAATATATAGTAGAGAGGGTAAGGTACCCTGGGGATTGTGAGGCATGCATAGTTCCGTTGTACTTAAAGGCAAGGGACAAAGAGAGTGCAAAATTATGGGGATAAGTCACCAGTGAGTATACCTGGTAGTGTATGGTAGAGTTATTATTGAAAGAATTAAAAGTAAGACTGAGAATAGGATGGCAGATGAACAGGCTAGGAAGGTAGGGGTGTGTGGACCAGGTGTTTACAGTGAAACATATAAGTGAGCAGTACTGGGTAAGGCTAAAGGAGTCTTTGTGGCGTTTATGCTGGTTTGAAGGCGTATGACAGGGTGGATAGAGGGCAATGTGGCAGATGTTGCAGGTGTATGGTGTAGGAGGGTAGGTTGCAAGCAGTGAAGAGTTTTTACGAGGATAGTGAGGCTCGGTTAGAGTACATAGGAAGAGGAAATTATTCCCGGTAAAGCTAGGCCTTGAACAGGGATGTATGATGTCACCATGGTTGTTTAATATATTTATAGATGGGGTTGTAGAGAAGGTAAATGCAGTGCTTGACAGAAGCGTGGAATTAAAGATAAGAATCACATAAAAGTGGGAGTTGTCACAGTTGCTCTTTGCTGATGACACTGTGCTCTTGGGAGATTCTGAAGAAGTTGCAATGGTGGATGAATTTGGTAGGGTGTGCAAAGAAAGAAAAATTAAAGTGAATACAGGAAAGAGTAAGGTTATGAGGATAACAAAAATGTAGGTGATGAAGATTGGAAATCAGATTGGAGGGAGGAAGTGGAGGAGGTAGATGTATTCAGATATTTTGGAGTGGGCGTGTCAATGGATAGGTCACCTCAGAAGGATAGGTGAATCCATAGGGTGAGAAAAGGGTGAGTGGTGCACTTGAGTCTGTGGAGACAAGGAGCTTTGTCCTTGGAGGCAAGAGGGAATGTGAGAGTATATTTTTACCAACACTCTTATAGGTGTGAAGCATGGGTGATGAATGTTGCAGTGAGGAGAAGGCTGGAGGCAGTGGAGATGTCATGTCTGAGGCAATGTGTGGTGTAGATATAATGCAGAGAATTCGTAGTTTGGAAGTTAGGAGGAGGTGCGGGATTACCGCTTCCATTGTCCAGAGGCTGAGGAAGGGTTGTTGAGGTGGTTCGGACATGTAGAGAGAATGGGCCCAGCAGAATGGCTCAGAGTGTATTAGTCTGTAGTGGAAGGAAAGAGGCCCGAAGGGTGAAAATTCGGCTAAGGAAAGGTTGTTGGAGGAGGAGTAAAGGGAGGTTTGTGTGCAAAGGCTTGGACTTCAGCAGGCGTGCGTGAGCGTGTTGATAGGAGTGAATGGAGCGAATAGTTTTAATATACGGCGTGCTCATTGGGTGTGAGCAAGTAACATTTATGAAGGAGTTCAGGGAAACCAGCCAGGCGGACTTGAGTCCTGGAGATGGGAAGTACAGTGCCTGCACTCTGGGAGGGTGTTAATGATGCAGTTTAAAAACTGTAGTGTAAAGCACCCTTCTGGCAAGACAGTGATGGGTGAATGATGGTGAAAGTTTTTCTTTTCGGTGGGAATTGGCCAGTGTGATAATAAAATAATAATCTTTCTTTCAGGAGTACATTGTATCCCACGGCGGGGTGTTAAAAGAAGCGAAAGTTTCTGCACATTTAGTAATATATACAGGAGAAGAGGTTACTAGCCCTTGTTCCCGGCATTTTAGTGGCCTCTTACAACATGCATGACACGGAGGAAGAATTTCTGTTCCACATCCCTATGGAGGTAAGAGGGAAATAAACAAGAACAAGAATTAGAAAATGAAGAAAGGGGTGTGTGTGTGTATATGTATGCTTGTACATGTATGTGTAGTGTGACCTAAGTGTAAGTAAATGCAAGAGACGTACCTGAAATCTTGCATGTTCTGTCTCATGAACATGCAAGATTTCAGTGCACGTCTTCTTCTTCTGCTACACTATCACACTACAACTCATGCTCTAACATCTCTCTACACCTCTGGGTTTCTTCTATTTTCTTTCTAGTTCTTGTTAACATTTTATTTCCTCTTGTCTCCATGGGAAGTGGAACAGAATTCTTCTCCGTGCCATGCGTGTTGTAAGAGAAGGCAACTAGGGACAAGCTGTCTAACATATATTACTAAATGGAGAAAACTTTAGTTCTTTATTTACCGCCTAGGTAAAAATTCACGACATGATGTGTTGAAAGAAAGAAGCCTGCTATATATATATATATATATATATATATATATACACAGTGGTCCCTCAATAATCGTCCATAATCCGTTCCTGGAAGTGGGACTATTATCGAAATGGACGATTTTCGAATCAATTTTCCCCATAAGAAATAATGTAAATCCAATTAATTCATTCCAGACACCTAGAAGTATCAACAAAAAATTTTTTTTTTACCTAAAAGATAGATTTACATAAGAACATAAGAAAGGAGGAACACTGCAGCAGGCCTGCTGGCCCATACTAGTTACCTTTGACAGTTACCTTTATTGAAGGCTGTTGTTGATGAATGGAAGACAGGGAGGAGGAGAGAGGGAAGAGAGGTTATTTGAAAGGGGAATCCCCCTCCATAAGGACTCTAGGGCACTAATAAAATGTATAAATGAACATTGGTAATAGGGGTAGTTGATGAGTGGAATGGTCTGCCTAGTAGGGTGATCGAACCTAAAACATTGGGTAGTTTCAAATTTAGGTTGGATAAATACACGAGTGAGAGGGGTTGGATTTGATTCGGACTTGCACCTGAGCTTATTGCTTGGGTAGCATTTGTTCTGTTAGTGGGTTGGATTTGTGAAGGACCGGCCTAGTATGGACCAACAGGCTTATTGCAGTGTTCCTCCTTTCCAATGTTCTAAAAGCTATGGCTTGAGTAGTTTCAAATTTAGGCTGGATAAATACACATGTGAAAGGGGTTGGATTTGAGTCGGACTTGCACCTGAGTTTATTGCTTGGGTAGCATTTGTTCTGTTAGTGGGTTGGATTTGTGAAGGAACGGCCTAGTATGGGCCAGCAGGCCTGTTCCAGTGCTCCTACTTTCTTAAGTTCTTATTTAACATCACACTTACCAGTAAGGTGATCGAGGCTAGGACCTTGGGTAGCTTTAAGAAGAGATTGGACAAATATACGAGTTGGAGGAGCTGAGTTTGATTTGTGTCATTGGGTACGGGAGTAAATTCTTGGGTAGCTTTGGGTGGAGGTCATTTTGATAAGGATCTGCCTTGTATGGGCCAGTAGACCTGCAGTGTTCTTCCATTGTTATGTTCTTATTGGCTATTTGTTTGTGTGAGGGAGGGATGGCAAGTTTATTGTTGGAGAATATGACACTAATATCAACTCTATGGCTTATTTATCTATCAAAATTCAACTAATATGACATAATAAACAATATTAATAACATAGAAACATGGAATATACTCTAGAATGAATAAAATAAGTCATTACGTATGTCACGAGAGGTGTTGTGTTGTTGTTGGGTATATAAGGGCTACTGAGTGTAAGCCGTCCATAATGGTGGTGAAGCAGCAGCTGAGTGGGCGGTGGTTTTTGTAGCCCTATATAACTCCAACATCATTGGAGGAGTTGGTAGAATCACTGAATCACTAAAGAAGGAACCCACTACCACCATCACTACGACCTTCTACCACTATTACAACTGTTACCACCATCACTACTACCTTCTACCACCATCACTACTACCTTCTACCACCATCACTACTACCTTCTACCACCATCACTACCACCAAAGAAAGCTTCTAGTGCCAGCCCTTTGGTAAATAATGTGAGAAACACATTATTTATGAAAAAGTTTGTAGAAAAATACAAAGATGGTGGTGGTAGAGTGGAAGCAGTTGTGATAGTGGTTGATGAACATAAGAACATAAGAAAGGAAGATCACTGCAGCAGGCCTGTTGGCCCATGCTTGGCAGGTCCTTTACAATTCATCCCACTAACGAAACATTTTCCCAACCCAGTCCTCAATGCTACCCAAGAAAAAAGCTCTGGTAACTCTATCCACTCATTTGGGACTTGCAAATGAGTGGATAGAGTTATCAGAGCTTATTTCTTGGGTAGCATTGAGGACTGGGTTGGGAAAATGTTTCGTTAGTGGGATGAATTGTAAAGGACCTGCCGAGCATGGGCCAACAGGCCTGCTGCAGTGATCCTCCTTTCTTATGTTCTTATGTTCATCAACCACTAACACAACTGCTTCCACTCTACCACCACCATCTTTGTATTTCTCTACAAACTTTTTCATAAATTATGTGCTTCTCACATTCTTTACGAAAGGGCTGGCACTAGAAGCTTTATTTGGAGCCATGGTAGCTTATTTAGCACTTGCAAGCACTAAAATCAATGGAATATTATGAAATATTTCGTAGGAGCATGTGAGTGGACCGTCACTCACTGGTAAACAATGGCACACTGGCTGGGAAGGAAAGGCCGAGGCAGCTCAGAGCGTGAGTATGCGTCCAGGACGAAGGACTATTAGCGAGTTACCGGACCATTTGCGAGCCAATATTTTGACAAAAAAACAGGACTATTTCCGAAATGGACGACTTTCAGGCCGGACGATTATTGAGGGACCACTGTATATGTATGTATATGTATGTATATATATGTATATATATATATAAATATATATATATATATATATATATATATATATATATATATATATATATATATATATATATATATATATATATATATATATATATATATATATATATATAGTGGACCCTCAGTTATTGGCTATAATCCATTCCAGATTATAACCGAAATGGCCGAAAACCGAAATAATATTTCCCATAAGAATTAATGTAAATATTATTAATCCGTTCCAAACAAAAATATTCACATAAAAATAATTTTTTTAACGATTATATATAAATATTATATAAATATTACATACCTTTATTGAAGGCTAATGCTGGCTTCTGGAAGATAGGGAGGAGGAAAGAGGGATGAGTTAGTGTTTAGAAGGGGAATCCCCCTCCATAAAGACTTTAGGTAGCAAAGCCTTCTCTGGGGTTACTTCCCTTCCCTGTCTTTTATTGCCACTAGGACCAGCTTGAGAGTCACTAGACCCCTGTGTCACAAAATAACTGTCCAGACTACTCGCTCCCATCTAGTTCCTCATCCTCATATCCGACATAGACAAGGATGTCAGCCACAGCACCATGTCTTCCTTTGCAGGTGACACCCGAATCTGCATGACAGTGTCTTCCATTGCAGACACTGCAAGGCTCCAGGCGGACATCAACCGAATCTTTCAGTGGGCTGCAGAAAACAATATGAAGTTCAACGATGAGAAATTTCAATTACTTAGATATGGTAAACACGAGGAAATTAAATCTTCATCAGAGTACAAAACAAATTCTGGCCACAAAATAGAGCAAAACACCAACGTCAAAGACCTGGGAGTGATCATGTCGGAGGATCTCACCTTCAAGGACCATAACATTGTATCAATCGCATCTGCTAGAAAAATGACAGGATGGATAATGAGAACCTTCAAAACTAGGGAGGCCAAGCCCATGATGACACTCTTCAGATCACTTGTTCTATCTAGGCTGGAATATTGCTGCACACTAACAGCACCTTTCAAGGCAGGTGAAATTGCTGACCTAGAAAATGTACAGAGAACCTTCACGGCGCGCATAACGGAGATAAAACACCTCAATTACTGGGAGCGCTTGAGGTTCCTAAACCTGTATTCCCTGGAACGCAGGCGGGAGAGATACATGATTATATACACCTGGAAAATCCTAGAGGGACTAGTACCGAACTTGCACACGAAAATCACTCACTACGAAAGCAAAAGACTTGGCAGACGATGCAACATCCCCCCAATGAAAAGCAGGGGTGTCACTAGCACGTTAAGAGACCATACAATAAGTGTCAGGGGCCCAAGACTGTTCAACTGCCTCCCAGCACACATAAGGGGGATTACCAACAGACCCCTGGCAGTCTTCAAGCTGGCACTGGACAAGCACCTAAAGTTGGTTCCTGACCAGCCGGGCTGTGGCTCGTACGTTGGTTTGCGTGCAGCCAGCAGCAACAGCCTGGTTGATCAAGCTCTGATCCACCAGGAGGCCTGGTCACAGACCGGGCCACGGGGGCGTTGACCCCCGGAACTCTCTCCAGGTAAACTCCAGTGCTCTGTTTCTCGTGTCTCTTTAAGATTTCCCCAAAGTGGGACAGGGTTTTGTCACTAAACATGTTGCAGATATGGCTTGTTTCAGCTTTGTCAGGGGTGGTACTTCTCGACAAACCTTTGCACATCATTCCACTTTGCACAAATGTTCTTAATCTCTGAAGAAGGCACCTCCTTCACTCCCTCTTCCTCCTCTTCTGAAGCGAGTTCCTCAGCTGCAGTCCGTTGCTGTTCAGGTTGAAGCTCTTGCAGCTCTTCAGTGGTTAGCTCTTCCCTGTGGTCCTCCACCAACTCTTCCACATCCTCACCACTCACCTCCAACCCCAGGGACTTCCCCAGTGCCACAATAGAGTCCACAGGGTCTGCAGGGTCAGGGTCAGCCTCAAACCCTTCAAAATCCCTCTCTTGGACACAATCTGGCCACAGCTTTCTCCAAGCAGAGATCAAAGTCCTGGAAGTCATTCCCTCCAAAACCTTACCTATAAGGCTTATGCAATGGAGGATAGTATAGTGATTCCTTCAGAACTGTCTTAGGGTCAACTGAGTGTCCGAGGTCACTTCAAAACATTTTTGAAACACTGCTTTTGTGTCAAGTTTTTTGAAGCTAGAAATGACTTGATGGTCCATGGGCTGGAGGAGAAGAGTGGTGTTAGGAGGCAAGAACTTCTTTTATAAAATTGAAGTCCCTAAACACTTCGTCTTCCAAGTCTGGAGGATGTGCAGGAGCATTGTCCAGTATCAGGAGGCACTTGAGTGGCAGTTTCTTTCCCAGAAGGTATTTTCTCACACTTGGGCCAAACACATCATTACCCACTCTTTGAAAATTTGCCTTGTGACCCAGGCCCTATGATTAACTTTCCACATCACACACAATCTATTCTTCATGACATTGTTTTTCTTGAACACTCTGGGATTTTCTGAGTGATACACAACTAAAGGCTTCACTTTGAAATCCCCAATAGCATTATCACACAACAAAAAAGAAAGCCTGTCTTTCATAGGCTTGTGTCCTGTCATTGCCTTTTCCTCCTGGGTAATGTAGGTCCTGTTTTCTTCTGTCATAAGTGTTCACTTGTGACAGAAGAAAATGCCCCACACTTGTGAGGCATTTTCATAGAGGCTGAATGATTCAAACCCTACACTTGTGGGGTTTGAATCCTTCAGCTTCTATGTACCCCTGGAATTCCTGCACAAATTTTTCAGCCGCACATTTGTCAGAACTTGCAGCCTCACCATGCTTTACAACACTTTGTATGCCACCATGCTTCTTAACTCTATCAAACCATCCTTTGCTGGCCCTAAATTCACAAAATGCCTTGCCTTCTCACAAATAATCGACTCCACAACACTGTCTCCCACTAATTCTTTTTCCTTAATCCACAATAATAATAACGTTTCCATCTCTTCCATTATTAGTGGCCTTTGTTTACTTAGAAAAAGTTACTCCTTTTGGAACATTAGCATCCTTGATTTGCTCTTTCTTTGCCAGGATGGATGTAACTGTTGATTTGTTCTTGCTGTACATCCTGGTAAGTTCCACCACCCTCATACCACTTCCAAACTTTTCTATCACTTTGCACTTTAATTCCATGGTGTTTCTCATTTTCTTTACACAGGAACTTTCTTTGGAGCCATGGCCATTTGGGATGTGTCCATCCACCAGATGGACGCATCCCAAATGGCGAATCACCGAACTAATGGCTCATAACCAGGCGTCGAAAAACCTGCCGATCACCGAGTTGGCAAGGTCCACTATATGTGTGTGTGTGTGTGTGTGTGTGTGTGTGTGTGTGTGTGTGTGTGTGTGTGTGTGTGTGTGTGTGTGTGTGTGTGTGTGTGTTTGTGTGTCTGTGTGTGTGTCTGTGTGTGTGTCTGTGTGTGTGTCTGTGTGTGTGTGTGTGTCTGTGTGTGTCTGTGTGTGTGTCTGTGTGTGTGTCTGTGTGTGTGTCTGTGTGTGTGTCTGTGTGTGTGTGTGTGTGTGTGTGTGTGTGTGTGTGTGTGTGTGTGTGTGTGTGTGTGTGTGTCTGTGTGTGTGTCTGTGTGTGTGTCTGTGTGTGTGTCTGTGTGTGTGTCTGTGTGTGTGTCTGTGTGTCTGTCTGTGTGTCTGTCTCTGTCTCTCTCTCTCTCTCACAGGTACACATAAATACAATTATACATAGTGTAAACTACCTAGGATAACCCAACAAATCCAGACTGGCAAATAATAAGTATCAAACTCAGATGTGACTACTGCCTTGAGTGTAAAACGTGTTGGTTCACTAGTGGCTCTCTGAGACAGAGAAAGACAGAAAGAGAAGAAGGCAGACAGATAGACAGACAGACAGAAAGAGAGAGAAGCAGACAGATAGACAGACATGTTTATGTGTAAAGTGAAAACAAATTAAGGGAAGGCAGTGTACCCTCATCATATGTCAACACTCTCATTAGTGGAGAGAGAAGACAATGATGCACTCTCTTACACCATGCTTCAATTATTATTATAATTATTATAAACTAGGTAGTAGGTTGGTAGACAGCAACCGCCCAGGGAGGTACCACCGTCCTGCCAAGTGAGTGTAAAACGAAAGCCTGTAATTGTTTTACATGATGGTAGGATTGCTGGTGTCCTTTTTTTAAACATGCAAGATTTCAGGTACGTCTTGCTACTTCTATTTACACTCAGGTCACACTACACATACATGTACAAGCATATATATATACACACCCTTCTGGGTTTTCTTCTATTTTCTTTCTAGTTCTTGTTCATTTCCTCTTATCTCCATGGGTAAGTGGAACAGAATTCTTCCTCCGTAAGCCATGCGTGTTGTAAGAGGCGACTAAAATGATAGGAGCAAGGGGCTAGTAACCCCTTCTCCGGTATAAATTACTAAATTTAAAAAGAGAAACTTTCGTTTTTCTTTTTGGGCCACCCTGCCTTGGTGGGATATGGCCGGTTTGTTGAAAAAAAAAAAAATTATTATAATATGTAGGTAGTAGGTTGGTAGACAGCAACCGCCCAGGAAGGTACTACCGTCCTGCCAAGTGAGTGTAAAACGGAAGCCTGTAATTGTTTTACACGATGGTAGGATTGCTGGTGCCTTTTTCTTTCTCTCTCATACACATGCGAGATTTCAGGTATGTCTTGCTACTTCTACTTACACTTAGGTCACACTACACATACATGTACAAGCATATATAAATACATACCCCTCTGGGTTTTCTTCTCTTTTCTTTCTAGTTCTTGTTCTTGTTTATTTCTTTTTACCTCCATGGGGAAGCTGAACAGAATTCTTCCTCCATAAGCCATGTGTGTTGTAAGAGGCGAAAAAATGCCGGGAGCAAGGGGCCAGTAACCCCTTCTCCTGTATAAATTACTAAATTTAAAAAGAGAAACTTTGTTTTTTCTTTTCGGGCCACCCTGCCTTGGTGCAATACGGTCGGTTTGTTGCAAGAAGAAAGAATAATAATAATAATGATTATTATTATTATTATTATTATATTGTCCGTGTGTCCTAATTAATTTACACTATGTATAATTGTATTTATATGTACCTGTGAGATAGAGAGACAGACAGAGCCAACCAGCAGGTCAGCCAGCCAGCAGGCCAGCCAGCCAGCTGGCCAGCAGGCCAGCCAGCCCGCAGGCCAGCTGGCCAGCCAGCCATGTTGTTTACACAAACCCACACTCCCTTCCCCACTAAAACATTGCTGGGACCTATAAATACTATGTACACCTACCATCCGACTTACGACCAAGCTTGGTTCCGACCAACCGGTCGTAAGTCGAAATGGACGTAAGTCGAACCTTTGAAAATTGCCGACATATTGGGTAGGGCATAATGTCAAAACTTTCCTATGTAAACTACCTACATAATACTGTAATGTAATGTACAATCATTATTTATACCATAATTTACTTCTATTGTTGTATTTTAATTATTTATGTACTGTATATAATGTATACATGGTAGTGATGTGTATTATAAATTTTACATCGCATACAGTATCATATGTTACTATTATCTTTATGTACTGTCGACACAGTGGAATGGGAGAATACCACTGGTAGTGTCATCCTGCCAGAATGTTGTATAACCTATACCCTAAGTAAAGAGAAACAACTCTGGAACATGTGTAATACGTATCTGGCTGGCTGGCTGGGTGGCCGGGTCTGTGGTTGGCCGGGTGAGTGGCTGGCTGGCTGGCTGGATGGGTGGGTGGGTGGGTGGATGGGTGGGTGGGTGGGTGGCTGGATGATGGGTGGGTTGCTGGATGGGTGGGTTGCTGGATGGGTGGGTGGGTGGGTGGCTGGATGGGTGGGTGGCTGGATGGGTGGGTGGGTAGTTGGGTGACTGGCTGGCCGAATGTGGCTGTCTCTCTGTATCTCTCTCTCTCTGTATATCTCTGTATCTCTCTCTCTCTGTATATCTCTGTATCTCTCTCTCTCTCTCACTGGTAGACGTAAGTCAAGTTATCATACATATTATAAATTACCTAGGATAACCCAAAAAATCCAGACAAAGTGCTATACAGTGGATCTGTGCTCCAATGCCCTGAATTAATAATAATATTAATAATCATTATTATTACAATAATACATATGTACTAATATTAATATTATTATTATTAAGCTATAATATAATAATCGTGTCCACTCATTACTTACCTTAAAATATCTGTAGTTTTAATGTAGAGTGAGAGGTGAGTAAACAAGATTAAATGAATAAATGAGAGAGAGAATGAGAATGTAGAATGTTCACAAGTTATGTAAACAAACGTTGTTGTTGTTACCAGCCCCGACACGAATGGTTCCTGTTCACTGTCAAGCCGACCAGAAAAACATCTCATATTTGTTAATTTATATGTTATGTAGCATGTTTATTATATAATTTTGAAAAAAAATCAAAGATGGATTAAGCAAAATGTCTATATTAACGTTTTATACACATTTAATGAGCCTCAGTGATTATTATTGTTATCATTACTAATATGGCATCTTCAAGACCAAGTACACTCTTAATGAGTGGCTGAGACAGACAAGCAGACAGAAAGACAGACACACAGGTAGACAGACACTCAGGTAGACAGACAGAAAGACAGACACACAGGTAGACACAGACACAGGTAGACATAAAGACACACAGGTAGACAGACACAGGTAGACAGAAAGACACACAGGTAGACAGAAAGACAGACACACAGGTAGCCATAAAGACACACAGGTAGACAGAAAGACAGACACACAGGTAGACAGAAAGACAGACACACAGGTAGACAGAAAGACAGACACACAGAGATACACACAGATATACAGGCAGACAGATACAGACAGGTTTATGTGCAACAGTGAAAACAAACAGAGAGTTTGAGAGTAAGAGCCTTTCTTGTCACAATCTCCAGTGCAACATTCAGACTTCATCTTAGGGGCCATGGTGAAATTTACTGTCCAGTTAGTACAGTTAATACAGTATGATGCTGCTGATAGGACAGGGTTACTCAAACTGATGCTGCCTGCATGACATATTGCCGCCACGAGTATTGTCAAATACTGTACAGTGGTGTGCATCAGCCGGCCCAGCCCAGCTGCCAGATGCACGGTCACAAGTCGAGTGGACGTATGTCGAGCAGGTCGTAAGTCAATAATATGTGACTAAAATAGGTGAAAATGTTCACCTGTCAATGTTTGTGCAGTTATTGTGTACTCACCTAATTGTACTCACCTAATTGTGGTTGCACTGGTCAAGACTCAGCTCCTGGCCCTGCCTCTTCACTGATTGCTACTAGGTCCTCACTCTCACTGCTCCATGTGTACCATACAACAAGTGTATACGTATATCCAAAACATGGCTTATATTGGTCTCACAGGCCATAAAAGTTACTTGAAAAATGAAATGTTAAAAAATAAAAGAAAAACATATGAAAAATAAACTATTTCCGCATGACCGGCAGTCGGCGATGTTGCCGTAAGTGGCTCATTTTCTGTCAACTTCACGCCTCCATATCTTGGTAAGTATTGATCACAAAAAAAAATTTTGGCCTATAATACTCACAAAAATATGCTTTATCATTTCATAAGAAAAAACAGTTTTTTTTCGAAAATTTTTCGACCCTGAGAACAAGTTTGGGAGAGGGCCTGTTGACCCTGAAAGGGTTAAAGATTTGGCTGATGTTCACCTGGAGTCTTGCAATGTCTTCAATGGAGAACACTGTCATGCAAATTCGGGTGTCATCTGCAAAGGAAGACACGGTGCTGTGGCTTACATCCCTGTCTATGTCAGATATGAGGATGAGGAACAGGATGGGAGCGAGTACTGTGCCTTGTGGAATAGAGCTTTCCACAGTAACTGCCTCAGACTTTACTCTGTTTACTACCACTCTTTGTGACATTTCACTGAGCAAAACGTTGCCACAATAAAATGTCACATTAGCTGCACTTGCGTCCTTTTACCTAATATACTATTAGTAATTCTACTAACATTAATACATACTCATTTGGTATGATAGTATCACTTGCCTGGGTAGTTGTTGTCTATCAACCTACTACCTATAACAAATTAGGTCAAAATTGAAAAAAAGGAGACATGATAACCTATAAGGTTGTAAAAGGATAGGAAAGAATAGGCACTTCTTGAAGTACACCTACCTTCAACAGTTATAACAGAAGCCACAAATATAAATTAAGGAAAAATGGAGACAAAGAGATTGTGGGAAATTTTTCTTTGTAAAATGTTGTAGAAGAATGTAATAAATTGAAAGAAGAGGTAGCATGAGATACAACCACTGAATATTGAAAATCCTGAAGCATTAAATTCAACCCATATCTCAACCCAACATGCATAAACACGCAGACATATACTATTTATTTATTTATTAATTTGAACATGATACACTGAAGTACAAAAAAAAAAATACAGTGGTTAAGTGTAACATGCCAAACCCCCTTGTATGCAGGGCATTATGGGCAGGCTTAAAATTAACTTAAGATTAGCTAAGCAACGATATATTCAGTGGTAAACATTATTGTAAACAGATAACAATTTAACACAAATGAGTATTTCAAAGACAGGTCATATGGTCATTTACTGTGTTGCTGAGCATTCAGTAGAATGGAGTATTCTGTTAGGTAATGTAATTAAAAATAACAAAGTTTGATTGGGTCACAATCAATGAGATACAATTATTCAGTATCTAGGTAGTAGGTTGGTAGACAGCAACCGCCCAGGGAGGTACTACCGTCCTGCCAAGTGAGTGCAAAACAAAAGCCTGTAATTGTTTTACATGATGGTAGGATTGCTGGTGTCCTTTTTTTCTGTCTCATAAACATGCAAGATTTCAGGTACGTCTTGCTACTTCTACTTACACTTAGGTCACACTACACATGCATGTACAAGCATATATATGTATATATACACATCCCTCTGGGTTTTTTTTCTATTTTCTTTCTAGTTCTTGTTGTTGTTTATTTCCTCTTATCTCCATGGGGAAGTGGAACAAAATTCTTCCTCCGTAAGCCATGCGTGTTGTAAGAGGCGACTAAAATGCCAGGAGCAAGGGGCTAGTAACCCCTTCTCACGTATAAATTACTAAATTTAAAAAGAGAAACTTTCATTTTTCTTTTTGGGCCACCCTGCCTTGGTGGGATACGGCCGGTTTGTTGAAAAAAAAAAAAAAAATTATTCAGTATTTATTTAGTTGTGGGTGAGTAAGTGATTTTTAAGCAGAGACTTGAATTTATAAGCAGTGTTTCTTTTATATTCACAGGTAATGAATTCCAGATTTTTGGGCCTTTTATGTGCATTGAGTTTTTGCATAGCGTGAGATGGACACGAGGAACATCAAAGAGTGATCTGTGCCTTGTGTTATAGTCATGTGTTCTGATGAGGTTGGTAAGGAGACATTTGAGGGGAGGGTTTATATCCGAGGTAAGTGTTCTATGTATGTAGTAGGTACAATAATAAGTATGGATGTTTTGTATGGTGAGTAGGTTTAGAGTTTTGAATATTGGTGGAGTGTGCTGCCTGTAGTGGGAATTTGTTATCATTCTGACAGCAGCCTTTTGTTGGGTAATTAATGGTCTGAGATGGTTTATTGTTGTTGAGCCCCATGCACAAATTCCATAGGTGAGACAGGGGTAAATAAGAGAGTGATATAGGGCCAGGAGGGCTGACTGTGAACATAGTACCGTATCTTTGATAGTATGCCTACGGTTTTGGAAATTTTCTTGGAAATTTGTTGTATATGTGTTTGAAATTTGAGTCTATTATCAAGGTGGATTCCTAAGAATTTTCCCTCTGTTAGCTTTGTGATAGGTGATCCGTTTATCATTATGTTAAGAGACACATCTGTAGCTCTGTTACCAAACTGAATGACGTAGGTTTTGTCAATGTTGAGAGTAAGTTTGTTAGTCCTCATCCAGGTAGATATTTTCTGTAATTCGGTATTCACAGTATTAGCTAGCATGACTGGGCTCAGGTGAGAGAAGACGTATGTAGTGTCATCTGCAAATACTGTGGGTCTGAGTTGTTGCGATGCATTTGGAAGGTTATTCATGTAAACGAGAAAGAGAAGAGGGCCAAGGACACTTCCCTGTGGGACACCAACTGTAATTGGGTGTGCAGAAGAGTTTGCTCCATTTGTGTACACATATTGGCTTCTGTTGCTGAGGTATGACTTTAGGTAGTTGAGGGAGTGCCCTCTTATACCATAGTATGACAATTTTATGTGGAGCAAGTCATGGTCAACTGTATCAAAAGCTTTACGTAAATCAATGAAGATCCCCAGTGGGACTTCTTTTTTCTCTAGTGCAGTGTATATTTGTTTTAGGATGTGTATAATAGCATCATTCATAATTTTATTAGGCCTGAACCCAAACTGACAGGGGTTGAGTATGTTGTGGGAGATGAGGTAGGAATAGATTCGCTTATGAATTAATTTTTTGAAGATTTTAGAGAGAGGATGTAAGTTGGATATTGGCCTATAGTTATTCAAGTCTGTTTGGTCTCCTCCTTCATTGATCGGGGTGACCCTCGCCATTTTGAGAACTGTAGGGAAGGTAGAGGATTCAATGGATTTGTTAAAGAGTGTTGCAATGATTGGTGATAGCACTTGTGATGCTTTTTTGTATATAAAGGGTGGTAAGGTATTTAAATCTCCTGTCTTGTTTTTTAGTGTGTTGATAATAAGGGAGTCTTCTGTTGGGTTAGTCAGAGCTAGGAACAGTGTGTTCGGGTAGTTGCCAGTGAGGTAGTCACTGGGTGGGGTATTTGAGCTTGGGATTTTACTGACTATTGAAACTTACCTTAAACGTCTCCATTCTAGCCCGAAATTTAAAGATGTAGTTCTTAAAGGAAGAGGCTTCAAAAATTTTTTGAAATTCTCTAGGATTATCATCTTTCATCGAAGAGAGTTTCTCAGCTGAAACTTGAAGCAGTGTCTCAGCATGCTCTTGAAATACTGTGATACTCAGACTGTCTGTGAAGTCAGCAATATTGGTCTATTGGAGAGAGGAGAAAAATTATAAACTATTAATATAATTTTACTGGAAAAGTCATCTCACATTTAAATAATAAAACAGAGATTTGAGACAAAAAGTAAAACTGTACTGGCTAAACCAGTAACAATTAAATATTTTTTTATAGTAGTCCAGAACCTAACCTGCTGTATAAACAGGGCCTTACAGTAATCCAGAACCTTACCTGCTGTATAAGTGGGGCACTACAGAAATCCAGAACCTAACCTGTTGTATAAGTGGGACCCTACAGTAATCCAGAACTTGCCCTGCTGTATAAGTGGTGCCCTACAATAGTCCAGAACCTAACCTGCTGTATAAGTGGGGCCCTACATTAGTCCAGAGCCTAACCTGTTGTATAAGCAAGGCCCTACATTAGTCCAGTACCTAACCTGCTGTATAAGAAGGGCCCTACATTAGTTGAGAACCTAACCTGCTGTATAAGTGGGGCCTACTTCTGTAGGGCCCTGCTTATACAGCAGGTTAGGTTCTGGACTAATGTAGGGCCCTAATGTAGGTTACTGCTGAAGAGCAAAAATCACTGAAAAGTGAAACACAGACTTGTTTAACTGTCAAATGCATAAAAATGCTTGATAACATGATGAAACTATCATATATTAACCCTTTCAGGGTCGAAAGGCCCTCTCCTAAACTTGTTCTCAGGGTCGAAAATTTTTTGAAAAAAAAAAAAAAAAAAAATCTTATGAAATGATAATAGAACATTTTATGATAATAATTACACCAAAAATATGAAATTTGATGGAAATCTTATGGAATTATGCTCTCGCGAAGTTAGCGGTCTCGAAGATGTTTACGCACCGGCAATTTCGCCCACTTTGAGCCCGATTTTCGGCCAATTCCAATGTACCAGCTGACAAAAATCATAGCTATTTAGCTAGAACTCCACTTTTTCTATCGAATGAGTACAAGAAACCAACCACTTACCAATTTCAACTATCCAATAAAGTGGTCAGAAATTGGCAATTTTGCCAATTTCACACAAATTTCAAAAGATGTCAATTTCCAAATAGGGTCCAGAATAAACAAGACAGACATTCCTGGCACTAAAATAACATTTTCTCTATTCAACAGTCACGTCCTCAGGCCTCTCTTACATTAGTTTTGCTTTCCACTTTGAATTTTTATTCTCACAAAAAATAGAAGATTTACTGTTATGCAGACTACTGCATTAGTGTAGAAATAGTATAAATAATATCAGTGCACTTGTGAAAGAATATTAGACTCACCAGTTGAAGTGTATTGGACACATGGCATGATTTGTTTACTTTTGAACTTTGACAAAAATTGAACATTTCTGTTACTTTGAGCTCAATTTCAAGGTACTTTTCATTGTGAAACCAAACAAAAATCATCTCAATTTCTGTAATATGTCATCCATTCTATAAAATGATACCAGGAAAACTAGACTACAACCATACGAAAATACACTGCAGAATTGCTATTTTAAACCAAAAACACGGTCAGAGTTTTTTTTTCTCATTATGCACTGTGTGCTTCAGGACTTTTTTTATACTGTGCACACTGACCACATAGACCCATTCTTTCATATGTAGGCCTACCAGCTTTCTCTCGCTAGATTTGAAAGTGCTAGAATTTACGCATACTAGTAGGCACCAACCCTGGCGTGCAAGCTGTACTAGTACAGCACCAACCCTGAAAGGGTTAACCCTTTGACTGTTTTGGTCATATATATACATCTTACGTGCCACTGTTTCGGACGTATTTATATGCGTAAATTCTAACGGCTTCAAATCAAGCGGGAGAAAGCTGGTAGGCCTCCATGTGAGAGAATGGGTCTGTGTGGTCAGTGTGCACCACATAAAAAAAATCCTGCAGCACGCAGTGTATAATGAGAAAAAAAACTGACTGTTGTTTTGGATTAAAACGCCGACTTTGGGGTGTATTCTCGTATAGTATTTATTGTTGTATTCTTGTTTTCATGGTCTCACGTGATAAAATGGAAAACACATTACAGAAATAGAGATGATTTTGATTAGTTTCACGATGAAACGACCTTGAAATTCAGCTCAAAGTAGTGGAAATGTTCGATTTTTACCAATGTTCAGGAGTAAGCAGATCACACCACACGTCCAATACACGTCAACTGGGGAGTCTAATATTCTTTCACTAGTGCACTGATATTATTTATACCATTTTTACAATAATGCTGTAGTCTGCATAACAGTAAATTTTGTATTTTTTGTATGAATAAAAAATAAAAATAGAAAGCAATAGTAATATAATAGGGGCCTAGAGGTGTGACTAATTTACAGAGGATATGTTATTTTAGTGCCAAGAATGTCTACATTGTTTATTCTGGACCCTATTTTGAAATTGGCATCTTTTTTAATTTGCATGAAATTGGCCAAATTGCCAATTTCTGATCACTTTATTGGGTAGTTCAAACCGGTAAATGGGCGGTTTCTTGTACTCAATTGGCAGAAAAAATGGAGTTCTAAAGAAATAGCTATGAGTTTGGTCAACTGGAACAACGGAACTGGCCAAAAACAGGGTTCAAAGTTGGCAAAATTGCCGATGCATATATGCCGCCGAGACCGCTAACTTCGTGGTAGCGTAGTTCCATGAGTTTTTGACGAAATTTCGTACTTTTGGTGTCATTACCATTGGGAAAAGATTCTCTATCATTTCATAAGAAAAAATATTTATTGTTTTTTTAAATTTTGCGACACAGAATGACAGTTTCAGAAAGGGGCTAGACCTAAAAAAATAGATATACAGTACACACATTACTAAAAATATTTTCTTCCTAAGGTGATAGTGAGTTGTGAATGTATTTATTGTAGGAAGTCTGAATAAATGAAGAATGGGTATAATTGAAAATTGCTGCATTAGCAAAACACCGTAAAGCAGGGTTTGCCTGTACATGGCTTTAATAATTTTAAATCTCATCTGTCTCAAGATCCAAACAGCAATGGTACTTAGCCCTACAGAAAACTGTAGTACATTTATTTATTTATTTATTTATTTATTTATTATAAATTTGTGCACACATACAGAGGTACAAAAAAATACAGATAAGAGCAGTATGCCAAAGCCACTTATACTATGCATAGCATTACGGGCTGGCTTAAAATTAACTTAAGATTAATTAAGCAATGATGAAGTCAGTGATAAAACATTAATGTAAACAGATTACTATAAAGCACAAGTGAGTATTACAAAGACAGGTCATATGAAGGATTCTGTTAGGTAGTGTATTTAAAAAATAATAAAGTTAGATTGGGTTTTAGGTTTAACATTTATGTGATATAATTGTGAGAAACATTTAAGATATACAATTTATAAGGTTCAGTTATTCAGTATTTATTTGGTTTTGGGTGAGTAAGTGATCTTTGAGTAGAGACTTGAATTTATAAACAGGTAGTGTTTCTTTTATATTTACAGGTAATGAATTCCAGATTTTAGGGCCTTTTATGTGCATTGAGTTTTTGCATAGTGTGAGATGAACACGAGGAACATCAAAGAGTGATCTGTGCCTTGTGTTATGGTCATGTGTTCTGTTGAGGTTGGCAAGGAGATGTTTGAGGGGAGGGTTAATATCAGAGTTAAGTGTTCTATGTATGTAATAGGTGCAGTAATAAGTATGGATGTTTTGTATGGTGAGTAGGTTTAGTGTATTGAATATTGGTGGAGTGTGCTGCCTGTAGTGAGAATTTGTTATCATTCTAACTGCAGCCTTTTGTTGGGTAATTAGTGGTCTGAGATGGTTAACTGTTGTTGAGCCCCATGCACAAATTCCATAGGTGAGATAGGGGTAAATAAGAGAGTGATATAGGGCCAGGAGGGCTGACTGTGGAACATAGTACCGTATCTTCGATAGTATGCCTACAGTCTTGGAAATTTTCTTAGAAATTTGTTGTATATGTGTATGAAATTTGAGTCTATTATCAAGGTGGATTCCTAAGAATTTTCCCTCTGTTAGCTTTGTGATAGGTGATCCGTTTATCATTATGTTAAGAGGGACATCTGTAGCTCTGTTACCAAACTGAATGAAGTAGGTTTTGTCAATGTTTAGTGTAAGTTTGTTAGTCCTCATCCAGGTAGATATTTTCTGTAATTCGGTATTTACAGTATTGGCTAGTGTGACTGGGCTCGGGTGAGAGAAGACGTATGTAGTGTCATCTGCAAATAGTGTGGGTTTGAGTAATTGCGAAGCATTTGGAAGGTCATTTATGTATAGGAGAAAGAGAAGAGGGCCAAGGACACTTCCCTGTGGGACACCAACTGTAATTGGTTGCGCAGAAGAGTTTGCCCCATTTGCGTACACATATTGGCTTCTGTTGCTGAGGTATGACTTGAGGTAATTGAGGGAGTGCCCTCTTATACCATAGTGTGACAATTTTACGTGGAGCAAGTCATGGTCAACTGTATCAAAAGCTTTACGTAAGTCAATGAAGATCCCCAGTGGGACTTCTTTTTTCTCTATTGCAGTGTATATATGTTCTAGCATGTGTATAATAGCATCATTAGTATTTTTATTAGGCCTGAATCCAAATTGGCAGGGGTTGAGTATGTTCTGGGAGATAAGGTAGGAGTAGATTCGTTTATGAATTAGTTTTTCAAAGATTTTTGAGAGAGGGTGTAAGTTGGATATTGGCCTATAATTATTCAACTCTGTTTGGTCTCCTCCTTTGTGGATCGGGGTGACCCTTGCTATTTTGAGTACTGTAGGGAAGGTGGAGGATTCAATGGATTTGTTAAAGAGTGTTGCAATGATTGGAGATAGCACTTGTGACACTTTTTTATATATAAAGGGTGGTAAGGTACTTAAATCTCCTGCCTTGTTTTTTAGTGCATTGATAATAAGGGAGACTTCGTATGGGTTAGTCGGAGCTAGGAACAGTGTGTTCGGGTAGTTGCCGGTGAGGTAGTTATTTGGTGGGGTATCTGAGCTTGGGATTTTATGGGCAAGGTTTTGTCCTATAGTGGAGAAGAAATCATTGAGTCTGTTTGCTGTTTCTGTTGGTGGGAGTTGGGGTTCATCTGATTTTGCTAATTTTATTTCGCTATTTCGTGATATCTTTTTTGTTCCCAGAATTTCAGATAGTGTTTTCCAGGTCTTTTTTATATCACCTCGTAAGTTGGATAATCTGTTCTCATAATACAATTTTTTTGCCCTTCTTATCAGGCTGGTTAGGATTGACGAGTAACGTTTTGTTTGGTCTCTGGTTATGTGACCCATTCTGTACTGTTTTTCATATTGGTGTTTTGTATTTATGGATTTGAGAATGCTGGGTGTTAGCCAGGGACTGTTCAGTCTCTTTGCTGTCATCTGTTTAGTTTTTTTAGGGCAGTGCTTGTTATAGAGGTATTGGGTCTTTTTTAGAAAATTATTAATACATTCGTCAATATCTGTATAGATTTCACTGTCAGTTCCATAACATTACGGCTTGCAAGTCAGTGTAGGTCCCATAATATTACGCCAAAATTCTAGTGGCTTCAGATCTTGCTGGAGAAAGCTGGTAGACTGTGGAGAAATTTTCTCCGGGAGGGGGCATCAGCCCCCTTCAGCCTGGAGGGGCCCAGCCCTCTCAGAAGGGGCAAGCTTCTTGTTTACTGCTATATCAAGTAATTGATCCCAGATGCAGTATGAGCATGTGACACAGTCAAGCGGCCGCTGCTCCTTGCAAGAGTCCAATGTTGCAAGTAGTTTAGTTTAATAAGAGACAGTCCATCTCTTACCTTAGTAGGACAATTAAGGAAAATCCTGTTCCCACTTTATTACCAAAATAAAGATAGTGTACATTGTTGTCTATGCTTAAGACAGCAAGAATAAAACATTCTGCTTTGCTTCATAGTGGAAGTCTGGCAAAAAAGTGAAATGTACTAGCTCAGCTTTTCATTTATGTGCTAGGGGCACTGCGGTGGCATAGGAGGCTGTGATGTTAGATTACTTTTGGCCCTGCTGGGACTCACATTGATGTCAGAATAACCAACAAAGAACACTGATCTGTGCATTAGTGTGAACAAAGTGTCTCATGTTACATTGTTGTCCCTTATTACTTTGATAGTAAGGTTCTCACTACATGTTCTAGTGTAGGGGTAGCTTTTACATAAAGGCCTTATATGTCTAGGGTAATACTTACATTCCTGATTGATCATCTTCACTCTCTGAAATCCTTTCACAAGCCCTCTTCACAGGTTATTTAAACTACCTCTATAAAAAATATAACTGTATTCTAAATAGATATGTACAGAATATACAACTACAGCACTCACATATTCAAAACATAAGCCTGCACACCCCTTAGCTGTTCTTCTAAGACAGCCCACATGGTGGATCTGGACAAATTGCCCTTCTTTCTTCTAGACTATCTCTGGACTAACCAGTGTTTTGACACACTTTAGTCACGCTGGGTATGGTGGCCACAACTTAAGTTATAAAACTCACCCCAGGGGGCACACATAATGCCCAAAAAAATAGAAAGAAGGACCCAGAGTCCTACCAGCTTCAAGTCAACAAAAAGAGAGAGGGAGAGGGAGGAGCCTAGCTAAGCTCCTCCCACACCCACCAAAAACAAAAGACTGCTGCCAAGCACAATTCTCTAGTTACCACAATTCTACCACACCTTAATTTTACTTTTACAAAAGAAATACAACTTTATAAACTACTTATTTAAATTGTGTGTGTGTATGTCTATAGTATAACCTATTATATTGAGAAAAACAGGCTTGACTCAGCTGCCTTACAGCCATAAGGGTGATCTGCCCTTATGATATTTAAGCAATCTTGCCCCCAATAGTTCAATATAATTAGGTATTCCAGAGTAACTGTTACTTACATACATCAATGCGTGTTGGGTCCCAAAGTCCCATAACATCTCACAAAACACAATAAGCACTTACAGAGAAGTATGATCAACTTTAGTATTAAGATTGTGAATAAATGAACAAATATTGATGAGTAGTGTAACAACGAGTGTTATGATCCAACAGATTGTAGTGCGGCATTCTTCAAAGAGCACTATTCTTCAATCAAGTCAATGGATATCCGGGTGCAACTACAGGTCAGCTACAAATACCCAGGTAAGTTTATTGATTGTAACACTGATATGTCAGCTGTGCAGCGGATATCATGTTATGTTTATTACACTACCAATACCCGGTAAATTACAGGCCATCGAGCCTACAAAAGTAAGTTTTCCAATCAGCAATCAGTTACTGATATATGCTGACATAATACCCCCTAGGGGTAATTTATTTCCAATATACATCTTTTACAGCCCGTTGAGAAATGGCTACGACAGCTCCTCAAGACCTCGCCTGCAGGGGCGGCTGTGTGGGCGAAAGCTGTCTATCAGGCTACGTTCCCCCTATATTTAATCTTTAACTTTAGTTGTACTATTTCTCAACAATTTGGTTGTGCTTGAACCTGATAAAGGCCACATTGTGGTCCAAATATGTTGAACTACAGTGTACAAATAACCTATGAGCCAAGGTCCTTCGAAAAAAGCAGTAAAATTAGTGTTTTACAATATAAATCAGTATCACTGAGTCCCTCCAGGCTCAATCAAAGAGAATGGGCAACCAAGAGAAAACGGGAGACGCTCACCCAGTTTTCACCCAACGGGAGCTGGGTGATGCACCCAGCAGAAAATGGGGATGTAATCCGACAACCACTGCTCAAGCTCAAGAAACGCTGACGACAGCAGCAACCCAACTGATGTTCAGTTTGTCTGAGTGTATATACACATAGTGTTTATAATGTTTATAGACAGAAATTAAGAGATGAGATTGTGTTTATGTTTGTCTCTTATAGATTTAACTGTTATATTAAAGGAAGTTATATATAAAATGTAATCTTTCATAAATATTAACAGTGACATTTATATATGTTCTCCATGGGGAAGTGGAACAGAATTCTTCCTCCGTAAGCCATGCGTGTTGTAAGAGGCGACTAAAATGCCGGGAGCAAGGGGCTAGTAACCCCTTCTCCTGTATAAATTACTAAATTTAAGAGAAACTTTCGTTTTTCTTTTTGGGCCACCTTGCCTTGGTGGGATATGGCCGGTGTTTTGAAAGAAAGAAAGATTTATATATGTGCAAGAAATATACACATGTGATTTACAGTTATACAGTGACATTTATAGTGATGTACAGAGGTCCCTTGATAATCGTAAGGCTCGATAGTCGTAATTTTTGAAAATTGTTACATTATTTTCATCAAAACATTGGCTCGTGAATTGTCGTTTGAGTTGCAAATAGTCGTTTGTCTGGGATGTGTACTCATAACCCCGAGCCGCCTCACACTCCATTCCCAGCCAGTGTGCCATTGTTTATCAGTGAGTGAGGATGATCCCACGAGTTCATATGAAACATTTCATAATGTTCCATTCGTTTTACTGCTTGCAACTGCTAAATAAGTCACCATGGCTCCAAAGAAAGCTTCTAGTGCCAGCCCTTTGGTAAAGAATGTGAGACACACACACAATTTAAGAAAAAGTTTGTAGAAAAATACGAAAGTGGTGGTGGTAGAGTGGAAGCAGTTGTGATAGTGGTTGATGGTGGTATAGGGTGGTAGTGATGGTGGTAGAAGGTGGTAGTGATGGTGGTAGCAGTTGTAATAGTGGTAGAAGGCAGTAGTGATGGTGGTGGCAGTTGTAACAGTGGTAAAAGGTGGTAATGATGGTGGTAGCAGTTGTAATAGTGGTAGAAGGTGGTAGTGATGGTGGTAGAGGGTGGTAGTGGTTGTGATGATGGTAGTGGCTGTGATGGTGGTAGAGGGTGCCTTCTTCAGTGATTCAGCGATTCTACTAACTCCTCCAATGTTGTTGGAGTTATATAGGGCTACAGAAAATACTGCCGCCTCAGCTGCTGCTTCAGTGGTGACGTGTACTTAGCTCAGTGGTGACGTGTACTTAGCTCAGTGGTGACGTGCACTTAGCTCAGTGGTGACGTGTACTTAGCTCAGTGAGGATGTTAGTGTACCCTCCTTGGATTGAACCAAGATGCCCTCCATCGAGCAACTTTACCAGCAGCTTAAGGAAGAATTGAGGGTAGCGAAGATGGAGATACAGCAATTGACTGAGGAAAACAAGAGGACTCGTAGCAGTCCTCCTGTTCTGAGTCCTCAGGTCAAGAAGGGAAACTGGACAGTGGCTGGACAGCATGGAACGAAGTTGATGATCAAGAAGACGAATGGAAAGGTAGAAACGATGAAGAAGAAAGAGACTGCTGTGGAAACCGTGGAAACTGTGCTATCCGACGAATGTGAGTCGACTACTGGAAACGTCACAACGACTGACACCAGGAAAGTAAGAATATTGTTGTTGTTGGGGATAGCCAGGTTAGGTATATGGATAGAGCATTCTGCTTGAAGGACAGGAGTAGGAGACAGAGGGTTTGCTTTCCTGGGGCTAAGATGGAGGATATTGTTAGCGGGCTTGACAACATCATGAACGGTAATGGGATCAATCCTATTATCTGCCTCAGTGCTGGAGGCAATGATGTAGGCAAGCGCAGAAGTGAGGATTTAGTTAGAAGGTTCAGGACAGCAATAGATATAATTAGGAAGAAGGGGGCGCCCTGTTATGTGTGGCATTTTGCCAAGAAGAGGTGCTGGAAATGAATGGTTGTCCAGAGCAATTGGTATTAATTGTTGGCTGGATAAACACTGTAAGGATAATGCAGTACCATTCATTGACAACTGGGACAACTTCTATGGCTAAAAGCATGTATCCCAGGGAGGGGGTTCCTTACCCCAGAGCAGGTGGGGGCTTGCAGCTCAATTGGGGGGGTTTTTTGGGGTTTTTAACCAGGATTAGTTAGAGGTATGGTTTTAGAAATGATAAATAATGAGTATGGATATATTGATTTATGTTGATATTAAAAAACTTAAAAAGTAACGGGTCATGGAATAACTCTGGGTAATGATAATTTCAAAATTTGAAAAAACAAAGATGAATAGGGAAAAATGTGCAAAGAAAAAAAATGATGGTTTTTTTCCCTAAAAAGTAAAAGGGTGAAAGAAATAAGTTTAAATGAACCCATTTGGGAGCATTGCGGGGAATTTTTGATGTTATTCAATTTTTGAAACCGGGTTTAGATTTTAAAGGGTTGCGATATGATTGCGGGAGTGTAATTTTAAAGGGGAATTTTAAAAGCTCTTCCATGGGATAGATGTAAGGGGAAGGGGAGGGGGGTTGCATTATATGTTGGGGCAAAATTCCTTTTGCAAAAAAAACCGGGATAAAAACAGAGGGAAAAGTAACAGTAACAGGGGGAGCGAGAAGGTCAAAAAAAACTAATTCTAGGTGTAATATACCCCCTTAGGTTTGGGAAACCACATAGAAAGAAATTGTTGGTTTTCTAGACACAATAACATAGTAAAAAGTGGGGTTTTTAACTTTAGTCAAATTGACTAGAATTTTTTGACCAGTAAATCTAGAGCCCAGTGACTTTTTTGGAAACAGTTCAGGATTGTTTTCAGCATGTGTAATAAAGCCTACCGGGGGGTAAAAATTTGCTAGACCAGTCTTGTCAAATAAGGAAACACTCATAAATAATCGGGAGATCATTGAAGAGTTTTGGCACAAGGATCACAAATCCATCATTTTTAGCATTAACTGGAAGCAAAAGGGAAGATGATAAACGGAAAAAATCCTGATTTTGTTCTCCCGATTATAAGGGGACTTGGGAAACACCTGCCCTCTGGCTGGGGTTATCTAGTTAATGATTTTATTGATAATCACCCATACTTATGATCATAAAGGGGATCCTCTTTTAAAAGATTATGCTGCCCAGTTTTGGTCTCCTTACTACAGGATGGATATAGACCCCAGTAGAAACATACAGAGAAAAAATGACTAAAATGATTTACTGTGAAAGGAATCCCCCATATGAAGATGACAACCCCTTTGACGTCGGGGGCGTGTATGTTTCCCCACGGGTCCCTTTTTGGGCGATATATATAAAAAATTTTAAGCTAAGCCCAAAAATAAACCCCAGGGGGAAAAGCGGGTGGGCCCAAGGGAGAGAATGGGCCCTGTGTTTGGTTGCCCCATATAAAAAGTCCTGGAGAAAACCCCAGTATAATGAAAAAACTCCCCCTTTTTTTTTAAATTTAAAAATCCCGACTTTGTGGTTTTTTTCCAAAAATTATTTATTTTTGTTTTCCCGTTTTCTTGGTCTCATTTGATAGAATGGGAAACATATTATAAAAAAGAGGTGATTTTATTGTTTTTATATAAAAAAAAACCCAGAAATGGAGTCAAAGTGGGGGAAATGTTTGTTTTTTCCCAATGTTAAAAAGTAAAAAAATGATGCCATTGCCCAATAAATGCCCAACTACCCTTTTCTAATATGCAGTCATGAATGGGTTGATGTTTTTTATACAATTTTTTCCCAGTATTGCAGTATTTCGATAATAGTAAGTTTCTTTTTTTTGTTTGAATAAAAATTCAAAATAAAAAGCAAGAGTAATATCAGAGGTGCCTGGAGAAAATGCCCGATGAACAAAAAAAAATGTTTTTTTTAGAGCCAGGAATGTCTGCATTGTTCATTCTGGACCTTATTTTTGAAACTGTCATATTTTTTTTTTTGTAAAAAAATTGGGCCCAAAATTGAAAATTTTCTGACCACTTTAAAGGTAGTTAAATCGGTAAATGGGCAGTTTCTCATACTCAATCGATAGAAAAAATGGAGTTCAAAGAAATGGCTATGAGTTTGGGTGACGGGACCAATGGAATTAGCCAAAAATTTGGGTTTTTAAAAGGGGGCCAAATCGAGAAACAGCGCCAATTCGCTAATTTCCCGAGAAAATTTCCGCCATTTTTTTCCATAAAATTTTTCTTTTTTTGGTGTAAATTAATCGGGAAAAGATTCTCTATCATTTCATATAAAAAAATTTTTTTTTTTAATTTTCCGAACCAGGAGACACCTCAGGATTAGGGGCGGCAAGTCAAAGGGTTAAACCCTTTAAATCTCCACTTTTGGAGGGGCGAAATGAGAGGAAATATCTTTGGGAAGTGTATAAGTGGAGGGCCCCCATAAAAAAAGGAAATATTAATAAAGTACTGAGGGTGTAAACCCCAAAAAAACCAGAAATAATGAATTTTTGGAAAAAAATTTAGATTTAGGAAAGGACAAGGTAAGTACGGGTTTTTTCTAACAGAGTTGTAGATGTGTGGAAAAAATCTTGCTAGTGGGGGTGTGGGGCCCAATCCCTTTGGGAAATTTTAAAAAGAGTTTGGGATAAATATTTTGGAGGGGAAAGGGGCTGGGTTTGATTTGTCAGGGGGTTTCCCAGGAGTTATTTTTTGGGTAGTTGGTATGATTTGGGATTGCGGGTTTTTCTTTTTCTGTCTCATAAACACGTTTAATAACGGGGAATCTTTTTTTCCTTTTAAATTTTTTGGGTCCCCACTTCCCACAAAACACGCAATCCCATATATATATATATATATATATATATATATATATATATATATATATATATATAATCTTTAAAAGGGTTTTTTCCCCTTTTTTAAATAGTTTTTTGTTCTTTTTTTATTTTTTTCTATTTTTCCATAAAGGGAAAAGAATTTTTCCTCCTAAGTTAGGGTTCGGTGAGGTGAAAAAATCCCGAAATGGGTTAGAAACCCCTTTTTCCTGTAGACATTTACAAAAAAGAAAAGAAACTTTAAAAACCCGGGGATGTTTAAAGCGGGGATGGTGGGGATGACAAAAAAACAGATGATTGCTGATTTATGAATGAAAAAAATTGGATGCCTGGCCTGCAAACAAAGCTGAAGGGGGGGGGGTTTTTGGGGGGGGAAATAAATGGGAAAATCGGGAGTATCTGAGAGAGTTGGAAAAGGGAAAGGGGAAAAATTTTGGAAGGACGTTATGGGCAAAAAAGAAAAATATGAATGAAATTCGAATTATTTTGGGGAAAGTAAAGGTTGGTTTGCAAAAAGAAAGGCAAATCCCGTTTATGCCCCCGGAGAAGAAAAATGTGGGGAGAGAAAGTTTTTGGGGAAATTTTAAAGGGAAATGTATGAGTTTTGAACCGGGTGAGAGAGTTTTTGGGTGGGGGACCGAATGCAAAAGTGGGAGAAATTTTTAGAGAGGGTGGGTGGAAATTTTGGGGTGCCATGAAAATAAATAATGAGTTTTTTTGGGAGAATTTAAAAGGGGAAAGTTATATAATACATTTTTTAAAGGGAAAAAAAAGGATAAATAAGTAAAAAAGAAGGAAATGAAAAGAATGTTTTTTTGGTTTATGTTTTGGGAGATAAAAGACTGTTGAGAGACTTCGGGAAAGCAGGGGTTTATAGGGGGCCAAAGATTTTCAGATCACTTTCAGTTGAGCTAAAATTGGGGAGAAAAAGGTAGAGGGGAACAAGGAGAATAGAAGCATCGGGGGAAAGAGAGAGGTGAAGGTTTATAAACAAAAAGAGGAGGCAGTTGGGGTAAGATAAAAAACAGCTATTGGAGGATAGAGGGGCCAATGAGGGGAATGGGCAATGGGGGCAAAGAGGTAGGGGGTGGGTTTAAAAAATGTGGGTTTGGGAGTGTTCAGCAGAAGTTTGGGGTTACGGGGAAAAGGGGGGCGGGAGGGAAGAGGGGGCAAAGGTGGGATGATGTAAAGATAGTAGTGGGGGGGAAAAGTTAGCATATGAAAATTTTTTACAAAGTAGAAGAAAGGGGGGGAAGATATATGGAGAAAAAGAGAGGGTTAAGAGAGGGGGTGGCAAATGTAAAAAAGGAGAAGTGGTGAGATGTTATCAACAAATTTTGTTGAAAATAAAAAAAATTTTTGGAGGGGAATTAACAAGGGAAGCCTAGAGAACAAAGGATTTGCTTTTTAAAATAGGAGAAAAATTATTAAATGGGGGTTAGAATTAGGGGAAAAAGAGGGGGATTTTGGGGAATTTTTAAAATGTTAAAGAAATGGGGGCTGTGATTTGGAAGGGGGAGGAAAAAAACATTTTGGGAGTGGGAAGGGGTTTTTATTAACGGAGGCAGGGGTTTGGGGGGAGAAGGCAAAAGGGGGTTTGGGGATAAAAAAATTTTAAAGCAGGTGGGGGAAAGGTTTGGGAATTTTTGGGCAAATTTAATAAATGGGAAGATGGCGGGGATTAAACATATAGCCCTTTTGATGGCAAGGGGGGACAAAAAGTGTTAAGGGGAAAAGCCCGGAGATACCCGGTAAAGATGGAGAGTTATTTTTTTTGAAAAATTTTTAAAAATTTGGGCAAAAGGGGAGTTGAATAAAGGATTTTTTTTTAAAAGGTTGGGGATGGTGGACCGGGTTTTTACAGTGAAACAAAAAAGGAACAGTTTTTGAAAGGTTAAAGGGGGGCCTTTGTGGATTTATGGAGGAAAAGGCGATAAGGAGGATAAAACCAAGGGGAAAGGATGTTGCGGGTTTATGATGGGGATATTAGGCAGTGAAATTTTTAACGGGGAATAGTGAGGTTGAAGTTAAAGAAAAAGAGAAATTTTTTCCCCAAAAAGTGGGCCCAAAGACGGATTTTGGATGTAAACCGGTTGTTTAATATATTTATAGAGGGGGTTGAAAGGGAAAAATTTTTTTTCTTGGCAGGGTGGGGTTAAAGAAAAGAACAAAATTGGAGTTTTCAAGCTTTTTGTTGATGACACTGGTTTTTTGGGGGATTCTGAAGAAGCTGCAGAGAAAGGGGGAAATTTGGGGGGTGTTTAAAAAAAAATTGGAATACAGGAAAAAAAGGTTTGGGGATAACAAAAAGATTATAAAAAATTATTGTTGGGGGAAAGTTTGGAGGAGGGGACCGATTTTAGTGGGCGGGCACAGAGGTTCCAGAAAGATTTTTTGATCAAGGGTGGGTGGGGGAAAAAGGGCGGTTCCCTTTAAAAGTTGGAGACAAAAAACTTTTCCTTCAAAGGGAATGGGAGAGATGTTTCAAGCTCTTTTAGCGCGGGGGAAGGGAGTGAGGGGAAGGGGGAGGCAGGGGATGTCAGTGAAAAACGGGGTGAATATAATGGAAAAAAGTTTTGGGAAATTGGGGGGCGGGAAAAACCGTTGTCCATAAAGGGGTAAGGGAAGGGGTTTAGGGTTCGGGCATTAAAAGAATGGAGGCCGAAAAAGAGTGATTTAAGGAGAATTTTTAAAAAAGGGAGGGGGGCCCCCAAGGGGGGGGAGGGGAAAAGGGGGGTTTTTTTGTTGGGGGGCCCTTCGCAGGCATCAGTGGGTTTTATAGGGGTGAATGGAGACAAATGGTTTTAATACTTTACGGTTTTTGAATTTAGCAAAATAACATTTATGAAAGGGGGTTAGAAACCGGCGGGTTGAGTCCGGGGATAAGACAGTGCCCGACCTGAAGGAGGGGGTTAATTTTTTGCAGTTTAAAACTGTAGTAAAGGGTTTCTGGAACAGTGATGGAGGAATGATGGTGAAAATTTTTTTTTGGGCCACCCCCCTTTTAAAACGGCCAGTGGAAATTTTTTAAAATTTCCCCTGGCCCCCCACCAAAGGGGGTTTTAAAGCCTCACCTCATTTACTAAAATTCTTCCAAAATTTTAAGGGTTTAAACCCAAAATTAACACCCTCCTTTAAATGCAGGACCCGTTTATCTCCCGGACCAAGTCTGGTGCCGTTTTCCCCGAACCTTCATAAATGTTCTTTTTCACCTCAACAAGCTGGATAAAACCCTTTTCCATTCCCCTATCAAAAGCTGTGGGCCTCTGCCGGGGAAAATCCAAGCCCCCCCAAAAAACCTTTTTCCCCTCCCAAACCCTTTCCCAGGCCAATTTTCCCGCCCCTTTTCCCCTGGACTGATCACTTTGGAAATCAAATTTTGAAAACCCCCTTCTTTACATGTCCAACCACCTCAACAACCCCTTTCCCCAGCCCCCTGGACAACAGTTTTTTAATCCCCCACCCCCTCCCAATTTCCCAAAAAACTTTCTGCATTATATTCACCCCCCCCCAGACATGACATTCCACTGCCTCCCGCCTTCTCCCCCAACATTCATCCCACGCTACACCCATATAAGGCGTTTGGGGAAAAAATTTCTCCCATACATTCCCCCCTTTTTCCTCCGGGACAAAAATTCTTTGTCTCCCACCCGACCCTAAATTTCACCACTCACTCTTTTCCCCATCAATTCTATGATTCCCCTTCTTTTATAGACCCATCTGCTGGCCCTCCCTCCCAAATAAATTAATGCTCCCTTCCCTCTCCTCCCTCTGTTTTTTCATTTTTTGGGATCCCCATAAATCCTTTTTGTATTACCTTTTTTTTTCTTTCCCCCTACCAAATTAAACCAAATTTTGCAACTTTCTTCAGAATTTCCCAAAACTTCAGTGTCATCAGCAAACGTGACAACTCCCACTTTTATTTTTAAAACTTTTAACTCCACGCCTTTCCAAAACCCCTCGTATTTTTTTACAACCCCTCTTAAAAAATTTAAACAACCAGGGGACATCAACAATTTTTAAGGCCTACTTTTTCCGGGGAAAAATTTCCTTCCCCATACCTTTCGGCCTCACTTCCCCGGAAATTTTTTCACTGCTTTTGAACCCTCCCCACCATACACTTGCCATCTTACTTTTCCCCTATCCCCCCTGTCATTGCCTTTTCCCCAAACCCAAAAGCTCAAAGGACCCCCTTTTCCTTTCCAAATCTGTTCACTTCTTGTTTCATCCACCCTTCCCCCAACCCCCACCCCAAAAAAATTTGTTATATCTATGTCCTTTCTAAATCTAAATTTTTCCAACTTAAATCCATTATTTCTGGTTCTTACCTGGTTCGACACCCTCAGTACTTTATTAATATCTCCTTTGTTTATGCCTGTCATCCACTTATACACTTCAATGATATCTCCCCTCATTCTACGTCTCTCCAGAGAGTGGAGATTTAAGGCTTAAAGTCTATCTTCATCCGGGAGACTCCTTACACAGTAAATCATTTTAGTCATTCTTTTCTGTATGTTCTCCAATGAATCTATATCCATCCTGTAGTAAGGAGACCAAAACTGAGTGGTATAATCCAAAAGAGGCCTCACTAGTGAGGTATAGAGGTGTAAAATAACTTTTGGACTTCTGTTACTTATACTTCTAGAGATAAATCCTAGTAATCTGTTAGCCTTGTTGCACACAATAAGGCACTGCTGTCTTGGCTTTAGATTTCTGCTTACCATGACTCCAAAGTCTTTTTCACATTCTGTATGATCAAGCTCTACTTCACCTAGTTTATAGCTTTGAGGGTTATTTTCATTACCAAGGACCAGTACCTTACACTTATCCACACTGAACTTCATCTGCCATTTTTCAGACCAAGACATTAATTTGTCCAAATCCTCCTGGAGTTCATTGCTATCCTCCTCAGAATGAATTATACGGTCAATCTTTGTATCATTAGCAAATTTACTCATGTCACTCGTAAAGTAACACAGTCTGAAAATCAATTTAAGACTCTTCTCAAAAGCCACTTAATCACCCTAGACTAAATGCTAAATACTCAGTATACATTTACTCACCTATGTACTCCCACATCATAACTGAAACAATCGCATTGAACCTTTTATCCATTGTTGACAGGAATATAAATGAATCATTGTTTTTCACAAAAGCATTTTAGAATATAAATACGTATATCTTTGTACTATTATATAAATTTTGATTCATTTATAATTAATATTCTACTGTACAACTATGAAATAATTATTTTCTTACTGTACAACTATGATATATTACTCCCTAGTATTAAGTAAATGTAAGCCAATAATGTTAAGTTGGCCCATAATGCCAAGGCATAATAGAGGCTCTCTTTGCAGTGCATCCCACTATTGTATATACACAATCTCAATGTATTGTTTGCAAAGACATTAAATAAATAAAAAAATAAATAAAAGTCATTAATGTAAATTATGAACAAGAGAGGGCCTAAAACTGATCCTTGTGGAATGCCACTAGTGACTAATCCCCATTCAGATTTGACCCCATTAATGGAAAATCTCTGCTTTCTATTGGTAAGCCATGCCTCTATCCATGCTAGAACTTTACCTCCTATACCAAGAGCTGCCACTTTTCTTAAGTCTCTTGTGAAGTACTCTAATCAAAGCTTTACTAAAACCCAAATAAACAATATCATATTCTTTATCATTGTCCACTGCCTCAAATGTTCTGTTGAAGAACGTCAGTAAATTTGTCAGGCAGGAACAACCTCTTGCCCACTATAGATGTCAGCCTAATTGGACAGTAATCTGAAGGAGTGGACTTATCCCCTGATTTGAATATAGGAACCACATTAGCCATCTTCCACAACTCTGGCACAACACTGGTAAGGATGGATGCATTAAACACACTCATTAATGGCTGACTAAGTTCCATCTTGCATTCCTTAAGTACCCTGGAAAACAACTCATCGGGTCCCGGGGACTTATTTTGCTTCAGTTTGTCTATCTGTTTAAGAACAATGTCCCTCGTGACAGTAATATTAGTTAATTTAAATCCATCAGGAACTAAATAATTGTTAATTTCTGGAATCTCATTTACGTCTTCCTGTGTAAAAACTGACAAAAAATAGTCATTAAATAAGGAACACATTTCCAGTTCGTTATCCATCAGCTGTCTATTCCCAATTTTCAGAGGTCCTACTTTTTCCTTTGGATTAGTCTTTGATTCATCAGCAACTGTAATTTCATAGTCACGTTTAGCCTTTCTAATCCCCTTTTTACTTCTCTTTTAAGCTGAACATATTGGTCAGTAAGGTTAACCTCTCCTCTTCTGATGCGCCTATAAATTTCCCTTTTCTCCCCTAATAGATGCTTTAGCCTCCTGTTAATCCATTTGGGATCATTTTTATTAGACCTAATTTCTCTCTGGGGAATGTATATACTCTGAGCATGGTGCACATTTTTAAGAAGAAAATCTTAAATCTCTTCATAATCATAAGTATGATCATCATCAACAAAATCATTAGCTAGATAACCCCAATCGAGATTTGACAGGTGTTCCCTAAGTCCATTATAATCGGCAGAACGAAAATCAGGATTTTTACCGTATTATCATTATTCTTGTATTCCCAGTTAATGCTAAAAGTGATGGATTTGTGATCACTTGCGCCAAGCTCTTCAGTGATTTCCAGATTATTTACGCATGTTTCCTTATTTGACAAGACTAGGTCTAGCAAATTATCACCCCTGGTAGGCTTTATTACACACTGCTTCAGAAAACAGTTCTGAACTGTTTCCATAAAGTCACTGGACTCTAGATTACCGGTCAAAGAATACCAGTCAATTTGGCTAAAGTTAAAATCCGATACTATCACTATGTTATTGTGTCTAGAAGCCCTAACAATTTTGTCTCAAAGAAGTCTCCCTCTACCATGATCCAAGCCTGGAGGTCAGTATATTACACCTAGAATCAGTTTTTCTTGACCTTCTACAAACTCTACCCAAACAGATTCTGTTACTGTTCCATGTATTTTTATACCTGCTTTTATGCAACAGTTAATCTATCCACATGGAACAACTTAAACCCTTGAGTATTACACTCAGCAATCATATCCCGACTCTTTAAATCATACCAGGTTTCAGTTAATCCAATAACATCAAAGTTCCCAGCACATGTTACCAAACGAAGTTCATTAACCCTTTCAGGGTCCGTCACGTAGATCTACGGCTTTACATTGAGGGTCCAAACCGTAGATCTAAGCCATGAGCTCAGCTCACTCTGATAAGCTGTGAGAAGTAAATTTGGGCCTAGATATGAGAGAATACATTTATGTGGTATGTGTGCACAACATAAAACAAATCCTGCAGCACACAGTGCAAAATGAGAGAAAAAAAACTTAGACCATAATTTTCAATTAAAACAGCAACTTTACAGTGTTTTTTCCGCTGTTTTAATAGAAAATTATGGTCTAAGCTTTTTTCTCTCATTTTGCACTGTGTGCTGCAGGATTTGTTTTACGTGGTACACACATACCACATAAATGTACCACCCTTCCCTACCAAACCTCCCTCCTCCACCCCCAATGCCTGGGCCTCCCCATGCACTTGGTCTACCTCTTCTACCCTACACACATCAAACACCTCTCCATCTACACCTACACCCACACTAGACTACAAAACTAACTGTCAACTCGCCACTGCTGCCCACTCTGCGATGGTAATCTCTCAAGCTTACCAATCAGACTACTCACATGTCCTTAACCTAATCTTGTCTGCTAACAATCTTCCCTCTCTAATCATCCCTCCTTCTTGCTTCTCTTCTAAACCCCCTACAACCTCTAACTCCTCCCTCTCTCCCACCCCCCACTTCCTACACCCACCAGCTCTCCTCCTCCCCTACCCCTTTTCACTACTTCTACCCTTCCCACCAACACCCCTACTGCTGTGGCTATGACCACCCCTCCCCCACCTCCTTACCCACCTTCTCATCCCCAACCAAAGCTTCCACTTCCTCTTCCCTTACCATAGCTTCCACTTCCTCATCCCCTACTGAAGCTTCCACTTCCTCTGCATCTACCATTGCCCACTCCTTCACCACAACCTCTGACAAAATCCACTCAAACCTAAACCTGCCCCAACTTCTGACAGACAGACCAAAGAACATAAAAACAGATCCATCTCTTCCTCCCCCTCCAGGAAACGGGTCGGTAACACCTACAAACACACATCCACCGATGGCACCACTATCACGGGCTTTAATCCAAACTCCTCCCCCGACATTAACTTTGCTATGACAAAACCATTAAATCATGTTTAAAGTGATTCAGTTCAACGTACGTTTTTACTTTACAATTAGACACCTACTGGCCGAGCTCCTTGAAGCTGAGAGGCCAGATATTGTTTTGCTAAACAGTACCTGCCTCAAAGCCCCTCAACGTATCCACCATTATGGTTATACTGCACTACAGTCCCCCTATGATCCCCACGATGGGGTTGCCATCCTTGTCAAATCCAACATAAAACACGAATTTCTCCCAATCCCTTTTATTCACCAACACTGTCTTGCAGTCAGAATACACACCCACCTTGGCCCCTTTATCTTTTTCACCACCTATGCTCGCCCAAGCACTATTCTCAACATACATGACCTTTCCTTAGTCTTCAACTACACCAACACACCAACATACCTACTAGCTGACATGAATGCCAAACACACCGCCTTTCATCACACCAGTAACAACCAACTTGGTCACCAATTACTCAACTTCACAAACCATAAGCACCTAATTCATCTCGGCCCAGACTTCAACACCTTCTACAACCACACGGGCCAAGGCAAACCAGACATCATTCTAGCAAACCGAGCCAGCTCTCTATTTCAACACTACATCTCACCTGGCCTTATTACAGGCTCTGATCGCATCCCAGCCATCTTACACATCTCCAACCCTATCCTCATCCCAGCCACACCTTCCTTCTCCTACAAGAACGCTGACTGGGATGCTTTCAAACAACACACAGACAATACTAACCTCACCTATGACTACAACAACAAACCTATCTCTGACATCGATACTCAACTTCATCTCATCCAGGACACAATTACACAAGCAGCCAACACAGCAATACCAAAGAAAACTCACACCACGTGTTATTCCTTCAAACCCTCACTCAGAACAAGAAGACTAATTATCTGCTACCACAACCGCTTCCTCTACAACACACATAGATTTAATTAAGTCCGATTAGATCTCACTTACCTTAGAAACAACATTCTACACAGCCTAGACTAAGACCACAACAATCACTGGTCACAACTCATACAACAAGCGGACAAACAGCGTATTAAAAACACTAAAGCCTTCTGGAACTTTATCAAAAAAATCAGAGGCACAACTCCCACCAACAAATTCAAACACATCACCCACAACAACACACACATCTCAGACCCACAGGCTGCTACTAACATCTTCAAACACATCTGGGAGAACATCTTCCACCTTCATCCACCTCACCCTAACGTTATTCAACACATTCAGAACACAGAACACTGGAACACTGCACACACACAAGAAACAACACCAGATAGCCACATCCATCTGGACTCTCTTACCTCCTCCCAAGAACTTGACACTCCTTTCGCCAACACAGACATTAAAACTCTCCTGAGACACCTTCCTCCCAAGGCTCCTGGTGCCTCTGGCCTAAACCATATTATCTTAAAACACCTTCCTGACTCTATCATTACTGCCTACACTAACCTCCTCAATGCCTCCCTTGCCTCTGGATACTTCCCTTCCCTCTTCAAAGCTGCTACTGCTATCCTCCTTCCTACACCCAAAAAAGACCACTCTGGTCCTAGAAACTATCGCCCTATCAGCCTCCTCGAAACTTTAGGAAAACTCTTTGAAAAACTCATCAACCATCGCCTTCGCAGATACCTGGAACACAATTCTCTACTTTCTGATTGCCAGTTTGGCTTCAGAACACAAAGATCCACACAGGATGCCATTAACATCATTCTCAACTACATCCACATAAACACAAAACAAAGAAACAGGACAGCCCTGGTTGCAAAAGACGTTGAAAAAGCTTTTGACACTGTCTGGCATGAAGGGCTCAAGTACAAACTCTGCACTAACTTTAACCTGCCTCTCACCACTCGTACACTCCTCTGCAACTTCCTAGACGGCCGTACCATGAGAATCAAATTCCAAGGCTGTTACTCTGACTACTTCACACTAAATGCCGGAGTACCCCAGGGATCTGTCCTCTCCCCTACCCTCTACATTTTATACACTAATGACATTCCAACACCTGTATACCACAACTCCATCACACTAGCCTATGCAGACGACATTACACAACTTATCACTCATGCCAATATAGATACACTAACACATAAAACACAAAATGAGGTCAACAGGATAGCCATCTGGGAACAAAAATGGAGGATCAAAACCATTGCAGCTAAATCCAGCATTACATATTTTAACTACAGGAAACGTGATCCTCCATTACCTGTCGAGCTCAGAACTGCTGACACCTGCACTTACATCCCCATCACACAATCTGTCACTGTCCTTGGCGTTAATCTTGACTACCTTATTCGTTTACACAGACACATTCACCTTGCGGGCCTCTACAAGCTGAAACATGCCTCTCAACGCACCAAACTACACCTCTACAAATCCCTAATACGTCTTCTGATAACTTATTCTCGTCTAGCCCTCTCTCTTGCAGCAAAAACAAACTTACTTAAACTGCAGTGTGTCCAGAACAAGGTGCTGCGCTGGGTGCTTGATGTCAGATGGGGGGACTTCGCCACAAGCGAGTCTCTCCATGCCAAATTAGACATCCCTGCACTGAATCTATACTGGAAGACGCTCAGTGACAGACAAATAGACAAACTTGAGACACGACATGACTACTGGACCTCTCTCCTTGACGAAGACATTCGGAGACCCACAAACCAACACAACCTTTTCTACTCCTTGCATGATCCTGCTCCTAACCCTATTTACAAATAACCTTGGATTCTCTGACAGGTACCTTCTCTGACAGGTACCGTTCTCTGACCCACGTTCGCCTTAGCTTTTGGGTTAAGACATGGCTCAGTTCTACAGTCCTCTCTAGCGCTAAACATCGCATGTCCCTTCCTCCCCGCTCACCCCACTGGAGTCCCAACAGAAGAGCCTGAATTTCTCTTCTCAATATCTGTTCCACGATCGCCTTTGCTGCTGGGTTAAGCCTTGGCTCTATTTCTATGACTAAGAACACTCCTCTCCAGCACTATTCTTCATCTGTCCCGTCTTCCCTGCTCATCCCATTTGGGATCTTACCTGAACTTTCGTTCGTTAGTTCATTGGATGCGGGAGTTCACTGCAGAGGCACAGCTGTATTTGTATCAAATGCAATACCTCACAAGGTTATAGCCAACCCTGTGGACTGTGGGGAGGCCACCCTTGCACACACACCTGGGGCACCCATTACCATCTATAACATCTACAAGAACCCAAGACACACCCTTAACATTGCAGAGCTCCTTGTGCTAGCACACACTGAGTGTATTATAGTGGGTGGAGACTTCAATGCCGATCACTCAATGCTGCACTCTCACTCAGCAACCAATGCTGCTGGCAGACACATAGCAATGCTCCTACACGATATTCCAGAGGCAAAGATACTAAACAATGGACACCCCACAGACATGTTGGGCTGCTGCCTCGACCTTACTTTCAGGACAAGACAACTCGCAGCGGGAGCCACATGGGAAACTCATCCAACAAATAACAAAAAAAGTATCCAAAACAGTTGGGATCCTCTCCAAGATACGATACTACGTGCCGCAAGATGCCCTTCTCACACTATATTATTCACTCATTTATCCATACCTCACCTATGCTATTTGTGCTTAGGGATCAACTGCAGCAATACACCTAAAGCCAATAATAACTCAACAAAAAGCAACAGTAAGAATAATCACTAAATCTCATCCTGGCAACACACCCCCCACTCTTCATAGATCTAAACTTACTCCCTGTTCAGAACATCCCTTACTACTGTGCAATCTACATCTACAGGACCTTAAATTCCAATATTAACCTTGAACTAAAAAGCTTTCTTGATAGTTGCAACAGGACCCACAGGCATAACACCAGACACAAACATCTCTGCGACATTCCCCGTGTCCGACTAAACCTTTACAAAAATTCAATGTATGTCAAAGGCCCTAAAATCTAGAATACCCTACCTGAAAACTCTAGAACTGCAGACACATTCATCACCTTCAAAACTACCGTTAGAAAACATCTTATCTCCCTGATACACCCCGTCAACTAACTACATAAAAACCACCTGGTGGTTCACACTTACACTCACTCACTTACCCATTTGACTATAAGCACAGAAATACGAATCTTAATCTTAAAATAATGATTCCTAACTAGTCATAAGTTTGCTTGTGATACTCCAATATAGAAACTATGTATTGTGCCAAAACAAAAGCATTCACATTGCTAAATTCACAAAATAGTATTTAGTCACTTAGTAATTTAGTCAACTTACTCCATAATTTGTAATAATTTAGGGTTAAGATTTAATCTAAGTTTGCCCGAAATGCCTAGCCATGCTAGGTGTCTTAGTGGCCCCCTCTGTAATTAGTATTTTATTACATGTAAACAACACAATAACCAAAATCTGTAAACCCTGCATTGTAATCCTTATAGAGAATAAACTTGATTGATTCATTGTCAGTGACTACTTTGCAGTGATCACCACCTTCAACATCAACAGGCCCCCCACAGTTGTGGTGCCTCCTAAATGGGACGTAAAGAGGGCCAACTGGAAGGTGTTCTAGGATTATCTTCATGACTGGTGGTCCACATACATGCTATCTAAAGATTAATACGGTTGAACAGGAACTAATCGCTGTTCTCACCCAGGCAGCAGAGTGCGCAATTCCAAAGAAGTCCGTAGGATGCACTCACAAAAGAGACTGGAAGCTATACAGATAACCCTACAGCAGAGAACAGGTTAGCTGTTCCTATCATGCACTGTGTGGGGCAAGATTTTCTTTTATATTGTGTACAACCATCGCACAGGTCCATTCTCTCATGTCAAGGCCAAAATTGACTGCTCAGCAAATCTGAGGGTGCAGTGATTAAGATGCAGATCTTCATGAGTGACACTGACCTCAATGCAGTAGATCAACGAGGAGACAGTCCAAGGATTAACACATTGACGAGAATATTTATTAACATCTTAAATTTAATGACCATACCAATAATGATTATAGTTATGGAAATGCAGGAACAATAATAAAGTTAAAAGTATAATTTCTCTGGAGAATCATCTGATGATGCTGCTTCTCCAGTGACCATAACACTAAGCAGGCTTTATACCTCTTTAAACCTACCATACCATGCCTATTTGGAGCAGATGACTGTGCATTAATACTTTTCCTGTTAAATTTGTATATCATAGTAGCACTTTCACTTATAATGAAGCCATCCACAAAATTTTCCCTATGGCAATGTGAGCTGAAGCCATCCACTAAATACTTCCTATAACAACGTGAGGTGAAGCCATCCACTATTTTTCCTACTGCAATGTGAGAATATGAAGACAAAAATGTGATTATTCCCAATGCAGCACACAAGGAGATACCCTACATGTGATTATTCACAAAGCAGACCACAAGGTGAAGCCAGCATGCAATTACTCCTATGACACCACAAGATGAAGCAAACTCAGTGTTATGTGGATACCAGCAGAGTTCTGGCTTATGAGTGGAAACCAGCAAAGCTCTGGTTAATGAGTGGATAGCAGCAGAATTCTGGCTGATGTGTGAATACCAGCAGAGTTTTGGCTAATGAGTGGATACCAGGAAAGTTCTGGCTGTGTATGGATTGGTATTTTGAGTGCATGAATAACCATTTTTAGTGCATGAAGTAACTTACACTTAACACTGGCAAAACCTTCTATATTATGTTTGGTAACAGAGCAGGTGTTGCACGCCTTAACATTAACACTGACAACACTCTTATTGCCAAACATAATGAGGGCAAATTCCTAGGCCTACACCTCGACAGCAACCTGAAATTCAGCATCCATATCCAACACATAACGAAAAAAGTATCCAAAATGGTTGGGATCCTTTCCAAGATATGTTACTACATGCCACATTCAGCCCTACTCACACTATACTATTCACTCATCTATCTCTACCTCACCTATGCTATTTATGCCTGGGGATCAACAGCAGCAACACACCTAAAGCCAATAATATTAAACCCAACAAAAAGCCGCAGTAAGAATAATCACGCAATCAAATCCCAGGCAACACACCCTCACTCTTCATAGATCTAAACTTACTCACTGTACATTTACAGAACCATAAATTCCAATATTAACCCTGAACTAAAACACTTTCTTGATAGTTGTGACAGGACCCACAGGCATAAAAATCTCTTTGACATTCCCTGTGTCTAATTTTTTTTTTATTATCACACTGGCCGATTCCCACCAAGGCAGGGTGGCCCGAAAAAGAAAAACTTTCACCATCATTCACTCCATCACTGTCTTGCCAGAAGGGTGCTTTACACTACAGTTTTTAAACTGCAACATTAACACCCCTCCTTCAGAGTGCAGGCACTGTACTTCCCATCTCCAGGACTCAAGTCCGGCCTGCCGGTTTCCCTGAATCCCTTCATAAATGTTACTTTGCTCACACTCCAACAGCACGTCAAGTATTAAAAACCATTTGTCTCCATTCACTCCTATCAAACACGCTCACGCATGCCTGCTGGAAGTCCAAGCCTCTCGCACACAAAACCTCCTTTACCCCCTCCCTCCAACCCTTCCTAGGCCGACCCCTACCCCGCCTTCCTTCCACTACAGACTGATACACTCTTGAAGTTATTCTGTTTCGCTCCATTCTCTCTACATGTCCGAACCACCTCAACAACCCTTCCTCAGCCCTCTGGACAACAGTTTTGGTAATCCCGCACCTCCTCCTAACTTCCAAACTACGAATTCTCTGCATTATATTCACACCACACATTGCCCTCAGACATGACATCTCCACTGCCTCCAGCCTTCTCCTCGCTGCAACATTCATCACCCATGCTTCACACCCATATAAGAGCGTTGGTAAAACTATACTCTCATACATTCCCCTCTTTGCCTCCAAGGACAAAGTTCTCTGTCTCCACAGACTCCTAAGTGCACCACTCACTCTTTTTCCCTCATCAATTCTATGATTCACCTCATCTTTCATAGACCCATCCGCTGACACGTCCACTCCCAAATATCTGAATACGTTCACCTCCTCCATACTCTCTCCCTCCAATCTGATATTCAATCTTTCATCACCTAATCTTTTTGTTATCCTCATAATAAATTATGTAGAACAGGACGATAATAAACTGTGTACTATTAGGGTCACAAGTGACATGGTCCTTAGGCAAATAGATAAATTAAAACCTAACAAATCCCCAGGCCCTGATGAACTGTATGCAAGGGTTCTAAAGGAATGTAAAGAGGAGCTTAGCACACCTTTGGCTAATCTTTTCAACATATCACTACAAACTGGCATGGTGCCAGATAAGTGGAAAATGGCAAATGTGATACCTATTTTCAAAACAGGTGACAGGTCCTTAGCTTCGAACTATAGACCAATAAGCCTAACCTCCATAGTGGGAAAATTTATGGAATCAATAATTGCCGAGGCAGTTCGTAGCCACCTTGAAAAGCATAAATTAATCAACGAATCTCAGCATGGTTTTACAAAGGGGCGTTCCTGCCTTACGAATTTATTAACTTTTTTCACTAAGGTATTTGAGGAGGTAGATCATGGTAATGAATATGATATTGTGTATATGGACTTCAGTAAGGCTTTTGACAGGGTCCCACATCAGAGACTATTGAGGAAAATTAAAGCACATGGAATAGGAGGAGAAATTTTTTCCTGGATAGAGGCATGGTTGACAAATAGGCAGCAGAGAGTTTGCATAAATGGGGAGAAATCAGAGTGGGGAAGTGTCACGAGCGGTGTTCCACAGGGGTCAGTGTTGGGCCCCCTGCTGTTCACAATCTACATAAACGACATAGATGAGGGCATAAAGAGCGACATCGGCAAGTTTGCCGATGACACCAAAATAGGCCGTCGAATTCATTCTGACGAGGACATTCGAGCACTCCAGGAAGATTTGAATAGACTGATGCAGTGGTCGGAGAAGTGGCAGATGCAGTTTAATATAGACAAATGCAAAGTTCTAAATGTTGGACAGGACAATAACCATGCCACATATAAACTAAATAATGTAGATCTTAATATTACGGATTGCGAAAAAGATTTAGGAGTTCTGGTTAGCAGTAATCTGAAACCAAGACAACAGTGCATAAGTGTTCGCAATAAAGCTAATAGAATCCTTGGCTTCATATCAAGAAGCATAAATAATAGGAGTCCTCAGGTTGTTCTTCAACTCTATACATCCTTGGTTAGGCCTCATTTAGATTATGCTGCACAGTTTTGGTCACCTTATTACAGAATGGATATAAATTCTCTGGAAAATGTACAAAGGAGGATGACAAAGTTGATCCCATGTATCAGAAACCTTCCCTATGAGGATAGACTAAGGGCCCTGAATCTGCACTCTCTAGAAAGACGTAGAATTAGGGGGGATATGATTGAGGTGTATAAATGGAAGACAGGAATAAATAAAGGGGATGTAAATAGTGTGCTGAAAATATCTAGCCTAGACAGGACTCGCAGCAATGGTTTTAAGTTGGAAAAATTCAGATTCAGGAAGGATATAGGAAAGTACTGGTTTGGTAATAGAGTTGTGGATGAGTGGAACAAACTCCCAAGTACCGTTATAGAGGCCAGAACGTTGTGTAGCTTTAAAAATAGGTTGGATAAATACATGAGTGGATGTGGGTGGGTGTGAGTTAGACCTGATAGCTTGTGCTACCAGGTCGGTTGCCGTGTTCCTCCCTTAAGTCAATGTGACCTGACCTGACTAGGTTGGGTGCATTGGCTTAAGCCGGTAGGAGACTTGGACCTGCCTCGCATGGGCCAGTAGGCCTTCTGCAGTGTTCCTTCGTTCTTATGTTCTTATGTTCTTATAACCTTACTCTTTCCTGTATTCACCTTTAATTTTCTTCTTTTGCACACCCTACCAAATTCATCCACCAATCTCTGCAGCTTCTCTTCAGAATCTCCCAAGAGCACAGTGTCATCAGCAAAGAGCAGCTGTGACAACTCCCACCCTGTGTGTGATTCTTTATCTTTTAACTCCACGCCTCTTGCCAAGACCCTCGCATTTACTTCTCTTACAACCCCATCTATAAATATATTAAACAACCACGGTGACATCACACATCCTTGTCTAAGGCCTACTTTTACTGGGAAAAAATTTCCCTCTTTTCTACATACTCTAACTTGAGCCTCACTATCCTCGTAAAAACTCTTCACTGCTTTCAGTAACCTACCTCCTACACCATACACTTGCAACATCTGCCACATTGCCCCCCTATCCACCCTGTCATACGCCTTTTCCAAATCCATAAATGCCACAAAGACCTCTTTAGCCTTATCTAAATACTGTTCACTTATATGTTTCACTGTAAACACCTGGTCCACACACCCCCTACCTTTCCTAAAGCCTCCTTGTTTATCTGCTCTCCTATTCTCCGTCTTACTCTTAATTCTTTCAATTATAACTCTACCATACACTTTACCAGGTACACTCAACAGACTTATCCCCCTATAATTTTTGCACTCTCTTTTATCCCCTTTGCCTTTATACAAAGGAACTATGCATGCTCTCTGCCAATCCCTAGGTACCTTACCCTCTTCCATACATTTATTAAATAATTGCACCAACCACTCCAAAACTATATCCCCACCTGCTTTTAACATTTCTATCTTTATCCCATCAATCCCGGCTGCCTTACCCCCTTTCATTTTACCTACTGCCTCACGAACTTCCCCCACACTCACAACTGGCTCTTCCTCACTCCTACAAGATGTTATTCCTCCTTGCCCTATACACGAAATCACAGCTTCCCTATCTTCATCAACATTTAACAATTCCTCAAAATATTCCCTCCATCTTCTCAATACCTCTAACTCTCCATTTAATAACTCTCCTCTCCTATTTTTAACTGACAAATCCATTTGTTCTCTAGGCTTCCTTAACTTGTTAATCTCACTCCAAAACTTTTTCTTATTTTCAACAAAATTTGTTGATAACAGCTCACCCACTCTCTCATTTGCTCTCTTTTTACATTGCTTCACCACTCTCTTAACCTCTCTCTTTTTCTCCATATACTCTTCCCTCCTTGCATCACTTCTACTTTGTAAAAACTTCTCATATGCTAACTTTTTCTCCCTTACTACTCTCTTTACATCATCATTCCACCAATCGCTCCTCTTCCCTCCTGCACCCACTTTCCTGTAACCACAAACTTCTGCTGAACACTCTAACACTACATTTTTAAACCTACCCCATTCCTCTTCGACCCCATTGCCTATGCTCTCATTAGCCCATCTATCCTCCAATAGCTGTTTATATCTTACCCTAACTGCCTCCTCTTTTAGTTTATAAACCTTCACCTCTCTCTTCCCTGATGCTTCTATTCTCCTTGTATCCCATCTACCTTTTACTCTCAGTGTAGCTACAACTAGAAAGTGATCTGATATATCTGTGGCCCCTCGATAAACATGTACATCCTGAAGTCTACTCAACAGTCTTTTATCTACTAATACATAATCCAACAAACTACTGTCATTTCGCCCTACATCATATCGTGTATACTTATTTATCCTCTTTTTCTTAAAATATGTATTACCTATAACTAAACCCCTTTCTATACAAAGTTCAATCAAAGGGCTCCCATTATCATTTACACCTGGCACCCCAAACTTACCTACCACACCCTCTCTAAAAGTTTCTCCTACTTTAGCATTCAGGTCCCCTACCACAATTACTCTCTCACTTGGTTCAAAGGCTCCTATACATTCACTTAACATCTCCCAAAATCTCTCTCTCTCCTCTGCATTCCTCTCTTCTCCAGGTGCATACTCGCTTATTATGACCCACTTCTCGCATCCAACCTTTACTTTAATCCACATAATTCTCGAATTTACACATTCATATTCTCTTTTCTCCTTCCATAACTGATCATTTAACATTACTGCTACCCCTTCCTTTGCTCTAACTCTCTCAGATACTCCAGATTTAATCCCATTTATTTCCCCCCACTGAAACTCTCCTACCCCCTTCAGCTTTGTTTCGCTTAGAGCCAGGACATCCAACTTCTTTTCATTCATAACATCAGCAATCATCTGTTTCTTGTCATCCGCACTACATCCACGCACATTTAAACAACCCAGTTTTATAAAGTTTTTCTTCTTCTCTTTTTTAGTAAATGTATACAGGAGAAGGGGTTACTAGCCCATTGCTCCCGGCATTTTAGTCGCCTCATACGACACGCATGGCTTACGGAGGAAAGATTCTTTTCCACTTCCCCATGGACAATAGAAGAAATAAAAAAGAACAAGAGCTATTTAGAATAAGGAGAAAAACCTAGATGTATGTATATATATATATATGCATGTGCGTGTCTGTGAAGTGTGACCAAAGTGTAAGTAGGAGTAGCAAGATATCCCTGTTATCTAGCGTGTTTATGAGACAGAAAAAGAAAACCAGCAATCCTACCATCATGCAAAACAGTTACAGGTTTTTGTTTCACAGTCATCTGGCAGGACGGTAGTACTTCCCTGGGTGGTTGCTGTCTACCAACCTACTACCTAAACCTATACAAAAATTCAATGCACATAAAATGACCTGAAATCTGGAACACCCTATCTGAAAACTCTAGAAATGCAGACACAACCATTACTTTCAAAACTAATGTCAGAAAACATCTTATCTCCCTGACACACCCCACTGTCAGCTAACTATATGAAAACTACCTATTCTCTTGTATCATACACACACAAAAAACAACCTAGACCTACTCTCGATATCTGTGATTCCCCTCAATTCACACTTACACTCATAGAACATAGAAATACCTAATAAAACTATTACCTAATGAATCTTAAACTAGTCATAAGTTTGCCTGAGATACTCCAATATAGGAGCTTTAATAGGAACTATGTATTGTACCAAGACAAAACCATTCACATTGTTAAATTTACGAACTGTAATGCAGTTACTTAGCCTTAATACCAATATGCTCCATAATCTGTACCAATATAGAGTTTGAATTAATCTTAGTCTGCCCGAAATGTCTAGTTATGCTTGGCTGTAATTAGTATTTTATAATACGTAAACCACACATTGTTACCAATATCCTATAATATGTAAACCCCGTATTGTAATATTTATAAAGAATAAACTTAACTGATTGACTGATATTTGAGCAGTATTATTTACACCATCTGCACCATCTAAAATCTATCTTCATCTCTGATATACAGTGGTACCTTGAGTTTCGAACAGCTCCCAACTTGAACAATTATGTAAGTGTATTTTTGTAAGTGTATTTTTGGGGGTCTGAAATGGACTAATCAAATTTACATTATGCCTTATGGGAACAAATTCGTTCGGTAATGGCACTCAAACAGCTTTCTGGAAAGAATTAAGTTCGTAACTCGAGGTACCACTGTAATCTGAAAACCAAAACTAGATTACACGTTCGTTGACAAGGTCAGACAAGTAATAGATTTGATATTGTTCCAGATGTTTCTCAAAATTTCTAATTACAAAACTTAAAACTCTGCTGACTTTGCAGCTAGACATAATTGAGCATACAGTATTTAAGGTCAAAGCTAATTATAGTAGTACAGTGGTCCCTCGTTTTTCGTAGTTAATCCGTTCCTGGAGTTGCTACTATTATAGAACTCTACGATTTTCGAATCAATTTTCCCCATAAGAAATAATGTAAATACAATTTATCTGTTCCTGACACCCAAGAAGTATTAAAACAAAAATTTTTTTTACATGAAATATAGATGTAGTACATAAACAATACAATGGGAAATGAGGAATGAAACATTAACAGCATAACACTTACCTTTATTGGAGATTCTTCTTAGTGTATGGGAGACTGGAGGAGGAGATTGGTTTGTTTACAGTCTGGAAGGGGAATCCCCTTCCAGCAACACCTCAGGTACCAATTGCTTTTCTGGGGTTGCTTCTCTTCTCTGTTTCTTAATGCCACTAGGACCACTTTGTGAGTCACTGGAGTCCTGTCTCGCAAAATAACTGTGGAGAGAGCTCTGTTTCTGGCGTCTCTCTAACACTTCCCTAAAATGGCCCAAGACTTTGTCACTGTACATGTTGCCAACATGGCTTGCAACAACCTTGTCAGGGTGATGTTTCTCCATAAATCTTTCCATCTTACCCCACATAGCAAAAATCTCTTTAATTTCTGAAGAAGGCACCTTCTTCCATCTCTCTTCCTCCTCCTCTGCAGCAAGATTCTGAGCTGCAATCTGTTGCTGTTGCTGCTGAATCTCTTGCAGCTCCTCAGTGGTGAGCTCTTCCACCAACTCTTCCACATCCTCCAAACTCACATCCAACCCCATGGAACTCCCCAGTACCACAACTGATTTAACAACAGACATAGGCTCATCAGGGTCAGTCCCAAACCCTTCAAAATCCCTCTTGTTGACACAATCTGGCCACAATTTTCTCCAAGCAGAGTTCAAAATCCTGGTAGTCACTCCCTCCCAAGCCATACCTATAAGGGTTATGTAATGGAGGATGCTGAAGTGTTCTCTCCAAAATTTCCTTAGGGTCAAGTGAGTGTCTGTGGTCACAGTCAAGCACCTGTGAAACATTGCTTTGGTGTAGAGTTTTTTAAAGTTTGCAATGACCTGCTGGTCCATGGGCCGGAGGAGAGGAGTGGTATTCGGGGGCAAGAACTTTACTGTGATGAACCCAAACTCCTCGAAAATTAGGTCATCCAAGTTTGGAGGATGAGCAGGTGTATAAGAACATAAGAATGTAGGAACACTGCAGAAGGCCTACTGGCCCATACGAGGCAGGTCCTTATCAAAACGACATCTACCTAAAGCTACTCAAGAAATAACTCCCGTACCCCTTGACACCAATCAAACCCAGCCCCTCCCACTCATATATTTGTCCAGTCTCTTCTTAAAGCTACCCAAGGTCCTAACCTCTATCACCCCACTGGGAAGACTGTTCCACGCATCTACAACTCTGTTAGAAAACCAGTACTTACCTATGTCCTTTCTAAATCTAAACTTATCCAACTTAAATCCATTATTCCTGGTTCTTACCTGGTTCGACACCCTCAGTACTTTATTAATGTCTCCCTTGTTTATGCCCGTCATCCACTTATACACTTCAATGATATTTCCCCTCATTCTACGCCTCTCCAGAGAGTGGAGATTTAAGGCTTTAAGTCTATCTTCATACGGGAGGTTCCTTACACAGTAAATCATTTTAGTCATTCTTCTCTGTATGTTCTCTAATGAGTCTATGTCCATCCTGTAGTAAGGGGACCAAAACTGAGCAGCATAATCTAAATGAGGCCTCACTAGTGATGTATAGAGCTGTAAAATAACTTTTGGACTTCTGTTACTTATACTTCTTGAGATAAATCCAAGTAATCTGTTGGCCTTGTTGCGCACACTGAGGCACTGCTGTCTTGGCTTTAGATTTCTGCTTACCATGACTCCCAAGTCTTTTTCACATTCTGTATGACCAAGCTCTACTTCACCTAGATTATAGCTTCGAGGGTTATTTTCATTACCAAGGGCAAGTACCTTACACTTATCCACATTAAACTTCATCTGCCATTTCTCAGACCAAGACATTAATTTGTTCAAATCGTCCTGGAGTTCATTGATATCCTCCTCAGAGTGAATTATACGGCCTATCTTTGTATCATCAGCAAACTTACTCATGTCACTAGTAATCCCTTCATCAAGGTCATTAATGTAAATTATGAACAAGAGAGGGCCTAAAACTGATCCTTGTGGAACGCCACTAGTGACTAATCCCCATTCAGATTTCACTCCATTAATGGTAACTCTCTGCTTTCTATTGGTAAGCCATGCCTCAATCCATGCTAGAACTTTACCTCCTATACCATGAGCTGCCACTTTTCTTAAGAGTCTCTTGTGAGGTACTCTGTCGAAGGCTTTACTAAAATCCAAATAAACAATATCATATTCCTTACCACTGTCAACTGCCTCAAATGTTCTATTGAAGAACGTCAGTAAGTTTGTCAGGCAGGAACGACCTCTCGTGAATCCATGCTGAGATTCATTTATCAAGTTATGCTCTTCAAGGTGACTTCTGATAATGTCAGCTATAATTGATTCTAATAACTTGCCCACTATAGATGTCAGGCTTATTGGACGGTAATTTGAAGGAGTGGACTTATCCCCTGATTTGAATATAGGAACCACATTAGCCATCTTCCACATCTCTGGCACAACACTGGTAAGGATGGACGCATTGAATACACTCGTTAATGGCTGACTAAGCTCCATCTTGCATTCCTTAAGTACCCTTGAAAACAACTCATCGGGTCCCGGGGACTTATTTTGTTTCAGTTTGTCTATCTGTTTAATAACCATGTCCCTCGTGACAGTAATATTAGTTAACTTAAATTCATCAGGAACTAAATAATTGTTAATTACTGGAATCTCATTTACATCTTCCTGTGTAAAAACTGACAAAAAATAGTCATTAAATAAGGAACACATTTCCAGTTCATTATCCGTCAGCTGTCCATTCCCAGATTTCAGAGGTCCTACTTTTTCCTTCACCTTCGTCCTATACACTTGAAAGAACCCCTTTGGATTAGTCTTTGATTCATTAGCAACTCTAATTTCATAGTCACGTTTAGCCTTTCTAATCGCCTTTTTTACTTCTCTTTTAAGCTGAACATATTGTCCATTACTAGCAGGCACTTGAGATCCAATTTCTTTTCCAGGAGGTAATTGTTCACACTAGGGCCAAACACTTCACTGAACCACTTGACGAAAATTTCCCTTGTGACCCATGCCTTACTATTAGATTTCCAAAACACACACAATTTACTCTTCATAACATTGTTTTTCCTGAACACTCTGGGATTTTCAGAATGGCACACTAGTAATGGCTTCAATTTGAAATCCCCACTTGCATTAGCACAGAACATGAGCATCAGCCTGTCTTTCGTAGGTTTGTGTCCTGGCATTGCCTTTTCCTCCTGTGTAATGAAGGTCCTCTTTGGCATTTTCTTCCAAAAGAGGCCTGTTTTGTCACAATTGAACACTTGTTCAGATTTCAGTCCTTCAGCCTCTATGTACTCCTTTAATTCATGCATATATTTTTCAGCCGCCTTGTGGTCCGAACTGGCAGCCTCACCATGCCTTACCACACTGTGTATGCCAGTACGGTTCTTAAATCTCTCAAACCAACCTTTGCTGGCCTTAAACTCACTAACATCACCACTATTTGCAGGCAATTTCTTTACCAGATCGTTGTGCAACTGCCTAGCCTTTTCACAAATAATCGAAGTCATAAGAGTATCTCCTGCTAATTGTTTCTCGTTTATCCACACCAATAATAACTTCTCAACATCTTCGAGTACTGGTGATCTCATTTTTGTCAGCATATTTACCCCCTTTGCAACAACAGCTTCCTTGATTTTCTTTTTCTTGGCCACTATGGAACATATGGTTGTGTAGGGTTTCTTATACATCCTGGCCAGTTCGGCCGCACTTGTGCCACTTTCATATTGTTCAATGATGTTTTTCTTAAATTCAATCGTATTTCTCACCTTCTTTACCACAGGCTTGGCACTAGGAGCTTTCTTTGGAGCCATGGTAGCTTATTTAGTACTTGCAAGCACTAAAATGAGTGGAATATTATGAAATATTTCGTAGGAGCACGTGAGGGGACCTTCGCTCACTGGTAAACAATGCCAGACTATGTCATCCATCTCTGATATTGTTTTATTGTCACCTTTGAACCATTTATAATATTTCTGGTATATTTTTAAATGTTTTATACAATAGTGTACAATATATTGTAATAAATAGAATAGAAGAAATGAGCTCTAGTATACATTACTTAAGTATGCATACTGGTCAGAGAGTCCATCCTAAGTCCGAGTCGTCGGTAAACGAGTACATTAGCAGAGTTAGAGATGACCCCACATTTGCAAATATTTACTGTTAAAGACTTATTCACAGCATATTAAAGCTACTTAAGGCCCATCCTTCCCATTCCCATATTCCCCATTACTTAAGCTTCAAGATACTGAAGCCATTCCATTTAATTTTACCTCGATGGTAATTTACATTGCAAGCATTTGTGAAATATATCACAGAACAGGAGGGGCTCAGACCCACAGCAAATGAATCTTTAACCCTGTGAGGGTCCGTCCCATAGTTCGACGGCTTTAAAGCCAGGGTCCAAGTTGTACGTACTACGTCATGAGCTCAGATAAGCTGTGATCAGTAAATCTGGGCCTAGATATGAGAGAATGCATCTATGTGGTAAGTGTGTACCATATAAAACAAATCTTACAGTATGCGGTGAATTAGAAAAAAAAAAACTGCGACTGTGTTTTTGGATTAAAACAGTGACTATGTGGTGTATTTTCATATGGTTTTTAAGGTTGTATTCATGCTTTCTTGGTATCATTTGATAGAACCGAGGATATATATACACAAATAGAGATGATTCTGATTGGTTTTAGTACTGAAAAAAACTTAAAATTATTCTAAATGTAGTGGAAATGTTCGAGTTTTGCTAATGTTCAAGAGTAAACAAATCACATCATGCGTCTAATACATGTCAGCTGGTGGGTCTAATGTGCGTTCACGAATGCGCTGATATTATGTATACAATTATTACAACATAGCAAAACAGTAAATCTTCTATTTTTTGGTGTGAATAAAAATTCTTATGGGAATACAAAATCAAAATGGAATTCATGTATAAAACCTGGAAATGCAACTAATACACAGAGGAAATGTTATTTTAGTGCCAGGAATGCCTGCATTGTTTATTCTGGACCCTATTTTGAAATTGGAATATTTTTAATTTTGTGTGAAGTTGGCCAAATCACTAATTTCTGATCACTTTATTGGGTAGTTGAAATAGTTGACTGGGCAATTTCTTGTGCTCAATAGATACAACAGAACACATATTAGTGAAATAGCTAAGAATCTGGTCTAATAGAACAATATAACTGGCCAAAAATAGGAGTCGTGATGGGCAAAATAGCTGATGCGTAAATATCACTGACACGGCAAAATTCATGAGAACAAAATTTTGTCAATTTATGATCAAATTTCATGCTTTTTGTTTTATTACCATCAGAAAAAGATTCTCTGCCATTTCATAAGAAAAAATTGTTTTTTTTTTTTTTTTTTTTGGGAAAATTCGTGGACCTGTGGAGAATTTTCAGACTGGGGGTCTGGACCCTCAAAGGATTAAACTCACAGCCCAGCATCCAGTATATTATTAACATTTAAAAACTTGAATTTAAAACTCACCTGAACCATCAGTCGCCACTTGAATTTATCATACTCGCAGTTACACTTCTCACATTTGTAGAGTCCATTGTCTAGGTTATGAACCTTCTTGTTGCAATTCTCACTTGGGCAGGCAGTGTAAAGAACATTTTCCCTTAACATTAAAATAATAGTTGCTTTATTTAAAAAGCAACTATTTACCTTCTTTTTACAGTCTTGATTCTCCATCTTGGCTTCAAAAAATGTTTTGAAGTTGTAACCCACACCTGAAGAAAAGCGATTTATCAATGTTATTTTAGATTTCTGGTGATTATGGCAGTCAAAGTAATCTTAACCCTTTCACTCTCGAGACCACTGATCCTGAACTTACTCTGTGTCGAAAAATATTCGAAAAAAAAAAAAATTCTTATGAAAATCTTAATATTTTTGAGTGTTTTAAAAGAAAAAAATGCGATCAATACTTACCAAGATATAGAGGCGTGAACTTGACAAAGTGAACCGCTGACGGCAACATCGGTGACTGCAGCTCACTCGGTAATATTATTTTTCTTTTATTCTACTTTCTTTTATTTTTTAATATTTTATTTTTCAAGTAACTTTAGTGGCCTGTTAGACTAATATAGTGCATAATGTATATATATCCACTTGATGTATGCAACACATAACCACACAAACATTATCATTATATGGTTTACAAAACATATTTACACAAACCAACAATAAAAAAAGTTGTTTATTACTTTTGTTCTATTATATATATACATATATATAGTCACTGGGCATGTTCCTAGAAGTGCTGCAGCTTGTGAACTTTTCGAAACAAGGTGTCATGCACAGTGGTGTTTCACACTCCTTACACATAAAATGCCTGTATTTTTGTGATCATTTTTTTGTATGTGCACAGACGTAACACCTCTTCTGAGCATTTTACTTGTTAGGAGGAGGCAGTTTTATTAGGTAGTGATCACCAGGCCTCAGACAAGAGGGTATTTGGTGATAATTCTGTGGGTGGTTTTCTATTCCAGGTGTTGTTACTTGGTACTTGAATATTATTTGTCTGATGACAGACAAACAAAATTCACCATATGGTGGTTTGTTTCTGGTCTTCAGCTTATGCATATTATAAGCATTGAGCATGGAAATGTCCAGAAGATTGAAAAAGTTTTATGCACCACTTATACCTCTTGTGAACACAATAAGCAAACTCAATTTGCATGTCACCTTTGTCCACTGAGCACATCACAGCAGCAGGTTTCAGGATGGGTTAATTGGTCTCTCTATTCTGCCTGCCACTGTCATTTCATTTTGGTGAATTGATGTCAGTGATGTGACATCTCGTTTGTCATGCCATTGAAATGCCATGATGTCATTGGCAGTAAACGCCTGCACCTCCCCTCTTCAAGTGCCTGCGTCAAACCTGGGCATATGCTTTCAATTTCCATGCACTATGCCATATTCACTTGCAAGAAATCTCTGAGTAAGGGGCTTGTGTACCATTTTATCAGTATATAATACAGTGGAACCTCTACTTGCGAGCGTGTCCACATGCGAGTTTTTCCAAATATGAGCAGTTGATGGGTCGATTTTTTTGCTTCCATACGCGAGCAAAATTTCCACAAGCGAGCAGACCTCAAAGCAGGTTCCTTGACGCTGGTGAGGGACTCTTGCTCTTGATCTTGGGAATTGTATCTCATTTGTTTGTTGGACTATCTTATTGAAACTTGGGCAATGTATGATGGAAAGATGCTTCGCAACGAACACCAAAAATGAAAGGAATCTAAACATAAATAATGGAGTTCACTTCTCAGCAATTAGCCACCCCTTTGCGGTAATTTCGAATGGTTTTTATGGTTGTATTCTCATTTTTTTGGTCTCATTTGATAGAATGGAAGATATATTACAGAAATAGATATGATTTTGATTGCTTTCATGATGAAAGGTGCCTTGAAATAGAGCTCAACCTAGAAGAAATGGTCCACTGCTTGGCTGTTTCAGAGTAAACATATGACATCACTGTCCATTCCAATATGCAGTCGCGAATGGGTTGACATTATTTGTACAATTATTGCAATAAGGAATAACAGTAAATTTTATATTTTTGGTGTGAATAAAAATTACAAATTATTTACATAATAATAGTAATAATAATAATAATAATAATAATAATAATAATAATAATAATAATAATAATACATATAAAAATAATAGTATAATATAATACAATAACAATAATAATACTAATAATAATAATACATATACAATAATAATGTACTACATAATAATTATAATAACAGACAGCTTCAAAAGGCAGTCACTAGATGGCAGTGTTTACCACAACAAAGAGGAAGCAGTTGTGGCCGCCTCCACCTGTTACATAATCATATGTTTTATTCATTCTAGAGTATATATCATGTTTCTATGTTATTTATATTGTTTGTTATGTCATATTAGATGAACTGGGATAGATAAATAAGCCGTATAGATGATAATAGCAAAATTAATAATAATCATAATAATCATAATAAGAAGAAGAAGAAGAAGAAGAAGAAGAAGAAGAAGAAGAAGAAGAAGAAGAAGAAGAAGAAGAAGAAGAAGAAGAAGAAGAAGAAGAAGAAGAAGAAGAAGAAGAATAATAATAATAATAATAATAATAATAATAATAATAATGTTCCCATGAAGTATGAAAAACAAGCTTCAGTCCGCCCCTGACAGTGACGTGATGAGATAACATTAGACAAGAGCTGGCATTTGATGAGCATCAGCCCTTGCTTTGTTTTTCGCTGGTACACAAACATGTCTGTCTATTTGTCTGTCTGTCAAGCTCCCTGTCTGTCTGTCTATCTGCCTAGCTCTCTGTCTGAGAGAGAGCCACAAGAGAGAGGGTGAAGACATGTCACAGTGTGCTCCACAAACTTTCTAAATATTACTTAAATACGAGGGTTGGTGAGGATAAAAACTGTTCAGTGACAAAGTACTATCTACAACACATTAGTACAAGTAAGCCAACTCCTCCACTGAAGTGAATATAAGTAATATCAGTGATATTTAAGTGTGGTATGGTGAAGATATGGTGTGAGTGAGGGGACAGCGGCAGGCCTAGGAGTGACGTCACAATTGCCTTCACAGTGAGCATCTAATATTATATGTGTTTTGTGCTATGTACTAGCATCTGGGTCTTTATAACAACGTGACTGGTACAATGCAACACAGTGATTTGTGTAACATCTTCCATTAGTGGAAAAGTGGATAGCATAAACAGTGTTTATTAAGTGACAGTGAGAAGGCAACACTTCCAGCTCGTTGGCCACTGCCTGCCCTCACTACCCACCCTGCTATAAACACCCCCACCCACGATACTCCACCCCATCCATGATACCACCACCCACCCTCTCTCTCCTGTGAACTTAATTGCAAACCTACAAGCCTCCTCTGGGATGACTTCACATCGCAAAATAGCAAGAATATCTATGCTATCTGGCTATTGTCCCAGTAGTTACTGCAGTGTTTGTGGGTATACCACAAGGGACAAAATTTTTCTTAGACGTAAGGAACCTACTTGTTCCAACTACTGCCACACAGATTGCATTCCAGAAGAAGAATTTTGTTGCAGCCAGGTTGAAAATTTCAGAAAATTGAAGGATATCCATAATCCTGTGGTATATATGGATACAAGCCTGGAGCTACAGGAGGAAGGTTCAGAAGTCCTACCTCAGGGACTTCTGTCCAAAGATCAAGACTGCCCTCTGCCCTCTTGGGCTGCGTTGTAAAGTTGCAGCTAAGATAATCCATCACAGAGAAGCACTTCATGAGCTCCTCAAATCATTAGATAACCTCCAAGCTATTGTAGAAAGCCAGTGCAAGCCTACATCAAGTGACGTAAGCTGTTCAGCTGATGGTGACACTATTGACAAAGACTGGAAGTCCCACACTGAGCTTAACTCAGGGGTAAATAACTGGTGGAATTCTGTCATCGCTAAGGTCCCACAGACTGACAGAGTTCAAAACACTACCTTTGGGAATTCTAACACAATTCCTCTGACCACCACAGAGGGAACAAATCCTCTTCCTAGCAACGAAGGAAACCTTGGATCTGTTAATTCTCCTACACCTGACATCTCTGCTTCAGCCACTGCCAGTCCACTTGACAGTGCACATACCATCTCTGATCCTACACCTGTCAGCACACCTGCCAACACTATTCCAGAATCTGGCAGCAGTGCTTCATCAGCAAGTTCTGAGTCAGGAGTTTCTCCACCAGAGATTGGTGCAGTTAATAATCAGGGAACTATCACTTCACCTGATCACCTACTGCGCCAAAGTACGAACAGCAGGGACACATCTGTCAGAACTGGTAGAGGACGGGGCAGAGGACGTGGAGGAGGAAGACATCTACAGTTGTCTCACCCTCCACTAACACAGTTCCAGCAGCAGAACCTGAGGACAAATCTGCAAAACACAGGAGGTGCAACAAATCATAGTCCACCCTCCCAGGCACCTAGGCTGTGCTCTCGCTGTCACCGGAAGGGGCACACAGCCAGCAACTGCCGGCAAGATACCAGGTGTAATTACTGCTACAAGAAAGGACATCAGGAGGACCAGTGTCGGAAGAAAAAGGAACTTGACAGACAGGACCACCTGTTTAGAGACCTGTTCTCAGAACAAACCAACTGGATCTCTGAATTGGTGAACACTCTCATACGTCACCCACTCAGCTACTCCTATCCCAGCCCAGCAGGTGGTATTGTGCCTTATACAAGACCACAGACCTACATCCCTGCAGCTTCCTCAGTACCCTACCTCTCTCAAGGGCAAGCACCTTAAATGCTCTACACACCCACCACCTCAAGTTGACCACATCATCATGAGGAGCCAGTCTATCAGCATCCTGTCGGCCAACATTAGAGGTTTCATTACTATTGTTGGAGAGTTCACACACAATTTTGTGAACACTCGACGTCCCGACATGACAGCTGTTGTTGAAACATTTTTGGATGACAGGACTCCAGAAAAGTTTGCAAGAATTGCTGGCTACACCTCATGGATGAGAAGAGACAGGCAAGGGCAAGGAGGTGGTGTTGCTGTGTGCTTCTCTAAAAGTGTTCATGCCCAGCACATTGATGTTGCCACCCCTACACATCTTGAAATGATGTTCTTCAAGCTCTGCATAAACACTAGTACCTCTGTACTAGCATGTGTAATGTACAGACCTCAGTGGCAACATGCAGATCCCATCAACTTCCTAATGGAAAATATTGACTCCCTTCTGCTACAACACAACTGTCAACATATCATAATTGTTGGTGACCTCAACCAGCACCTTATACAGAGGGACTTTGATGACCTTCTTGCAGTGTTTGACATGAGAAACTTTGTTGATTTCCCTACTCACATCTCTGGCTCCTCCCTTGACCCAGTAGTTAGTGATCTGGCAGAAGGCATAGTCACTTGTCAACCCCTCAGCTATGTTGGATCGTCTGACCACAAGGCTGTTTTTACGACACTTAAGATCCCAACAGAATGAGGTGAGGAGTCCACACGCACAACCTGGCTATGGGAAAGAGGTAATTGACCAGTCCTTCGCTCTGAGCTCGCCACCACCGATTGGAATGCTCTTCTCCAAGGGGATGTTGACAACCAAGTGAAAGCCTTCACTGGACACATCCTTAATCTACAACAAGAACACATTCCTCACCGGCAATATGTGACGAAGCCTACGGATCAGCCTTGGTTTGGCTTTCATTGTAGAGAGGCTGCTACTGCTAAGTACAAAGCATGGCGAAGGTATAAGAGACATCCTACCACCTATAACAGGAACTTGCACAGGCAAGCCTGTAGACATATGGGTGACGTTCAAAAGTGGGCCATTGCTAAATGGGAGGAGGACATTAAAAGAAACCTAGCATCAGGTAGGGTAGGCTCCAAAACCTGGTGGTCCCTGGTCAAGGACAGACAAGGTTATCTGCCTGATGAACTCATTCCACCTCTAAATCGACAGGATGGGACCACCTCTACTAGTAGTCAAGTGAAGGTGGACCTCTTTGCTGAACACTTTGCTACCAAAATGCAAGTTCCTGATCCAGCAAGGGACCCTCCTTGGCTAGCTGCAAGAACTGTGTCAAAACTGTCAGTGGTGACAATAAGGCAGGAGGAGGTGCATTTCCTTCTTAAATTGCTTGACCAAGAAAAGGCTGTGGGCCCAGACAAGTTGAGCCCAAAATTGCTGAGATGTGCAGACCAGTTAGCAGCACCTCTAACTTGCATCTTTCAGCACTGCCTAGTACAGTGTAAATGGCCCTCTCTATGGAAAGAGGCAAATGTAGTCCCTGTTCACAAAAAGAAGAGCAAAGCAGAAATCAGCAACTACAGACCAGTGTCACTCCTGTCAATCACTGGTAAGATCCTTGAGACAATAATCTCAAGACAAATGACAGAGTTTTTTGACTATCACTCACTACTTTGTGATCGTCAATATGGCTTCAGGAAAGGTTACTCTGCTGCTGATCTGTTGTTAAACCTCTCCACTAAGTGGCACCACTCACTGGATGAATCCAAAGTCAGCTGTGTGGTAGCACTGGACATTGCTGGTGCTTTCGACCAGGTGTGGCACCAGGGCCTCTTAGCAAAACTTCAAGCACTGGGAATTGCAGGCTCTACGCTATGTCTCCTCAGTGATTACCTTCATGATAGATCTCTAAGTGTAGTTCTCAATGGAACGGAATCAGCAAGACATCCTATTGAAGCAAGTGTTCCACAAGGAAGCGTGCTGGGACCATTGTTACGGAATGTCTACTTCAACGACCTTCTTCATCTCATCCCAGAATCACATGCATATGCAGACGACTGCACACTGACATTCACTTATCCAAGAGAAGAAATGCCAGCTGCTCTAAGCTACATCAATCACTAGCTGAGAGCTATATCAGCTTGGGGAAATAGATGGCAAGTAACATTTGCACCTGAGAAAATGCAAATGATGATCGTATCTAGGCACCATGATGGTAATGCTGGTGCAGTAGTAAGGATGAATGGGAGGGTGTTGGCACCTGGAGAAGAAGTTGATATCCTTGGGGTGAAATTTGACTCCAAACTAACCATGAAGAACCATGTTGTAAATCTTGCAAACAAGGCAGCCAGGAAGCTTACAGCACTTCGCCGTATCTCGCATCTACTTGACAGTATGGGTTGCAAGATTCTGTACGAGGCACAAGTACGCTCGCACCTTGAGTATGCTCCACTTTCTTGGTTTGCCTGCCCCCCCCTCTCATCTGTGACTGCTTGACAGAGTAGAGAAGAGAGCAAGATGTCTCATCTCTCGCCTGGACCCATCTTGGATAGATCTGTCATTTCAGCAGAGCCTTCAACATAGGAGGGATGTGGATGGCTCCAACTTCATCCTGTTCCCTACTTTTATATGTCTCATAACAATAAAAATGCTTTCAAATGAGCTGATGTAGGTAACAGCTCTTAGCTTGCCAATAAAGTTAGGAATCCTTAACCTGTAAATAGCTTGTCAATAAAGCTAGGGATCCTTAACCTTGTCAAACCCTGTGTAAAAAAAAAAAAAAAAAAAAAAAGACTGCATCATCACGTTTACTCAAATCTGCAGGCAGAGTATAGCACTTTGCTAGATTTTTTGGGTTATCCTAGGTAATTTACACTATGTATACTTATGAACATAAGAACATAAGAAAGGAGGAGCACTGCAAAAGACCTGTTGGCACATACTAGGCAGGTCCTTCACAAATGCAACCCACTAACAGAATAACTGCTACACCATGTGCAAGCCCGATTCATATCCAACCCCTCCCACTCATGTATTTATCCAACCTAAACTTGAAACTACCCAAGGTTTTAGCTTCGATCACCCTACTAGGCAGACTGTTCCACTCATCAACTACCCTATTACCAAACCAATACTTTCCTATATCCTTTCAAAATCTAAACTTGTTTAATTTGAATCCATTATTGCGAGTTCTCTCCTGGAGGGATACCCTCAAAACCTTATTTATATCCCCTTTGTTAACCCTTTCAGGGTCCAAGGCCCAAATCTGGAGTCACGCACCAGTGTCCAAGAATTTTCAAAAAAAAAATTTGTTATTTTTTCTTATGAAATCGTAGAGAATCTTTTTGTGAAGGTAATAAAACAAAAAGTACGAAATTTGGTGGAAAATTGACGAAATTATGCTCTCGCGAATTTTGATGTGTCAGCGATATTTACGAATCGGCGATTTTGCCGACTTTGACTCCCATTTTAGGCCAATTACATTATTCCAATCAACCAAATTCTTAGCTATTTCACTAGTATTACTTCTATTCTATCGATTGAGCACAAGAAATCGCCAAGTCAACTGTTTCAACTACAAAATAAAGTGATCGGAAATTGTTAATTTGGCCAATTTAACACAAAGTTCAAAATATTCCAATTTCAAAATAGGGTCCAGAATGAACAATGTAGGCATTCCTGGCACTAAACTAACATTTCCTCTGTTCATTAGTTATGTTTTGAGGCTTTACAAATAAATTACATTTTGATTTTTTATTCACATAATGAATTTTTATTCACACCAAAAAATAGAAGATTTACTCTTATGCAATACTGTAATAATTGTATAAATATCATCACCATATTTGTGAATGTATATTAGACCCACCAGCTGACGTGTATTAGATGTGTGAGGTCGTTTGTTTACTCTTGAATATCGGCAAAAATTTAACATTTCCGCTATTTTGAGCTCAGTTTCAAGCCATTTCCAATGCTAAAACCAATCAAAATCATCTCTATTTCTGTAATATGTCTTCCATTCTATCAAATGAGACCAAGAAATCGCAAATACATCTATTAAAAACATACGAAAAAACACTGCAAAGTTGCTGTTTTAATCGAAAAATCATGATTTCATTTTTTTTCTCTCATTATACACAGTGTGCTGCAGGATCTGTTTTATGTGGTGCACACATACCACATAGATGTATTCTCTCATATCTAGGCCCAAAAGTACCACTCACAGTTTATCAGAGTGAGCTGAGCTCATGGCGTAGATCTACGGTTTGGACCCTGAACGTAAAGCCGTAGATCTACGGGACGGACCCTGAAAGGGTTAATACCCATCTTCCACTTATACACTTCGATCATGTCTTCCCTCATTCTTCGTCTTACAAGTGAATGTAATTTAAGGGACTTCAATCTCTCTTCATACGGAAGATTTCTAATGCAATGAATTAATTTTGTCATTCATCGCTGAATGTTTTCTAACAAATTTATATCCATTCTGTAAAATGGAGACCAGAACTGAGCTGCATAATCTAGGTGAGGCCTTACTAATGACATATAAAGCTGAAGTATAACCGTTGGACTTCTGTTGCTTACATTTCTTGAAATAAATCCCAGCAATCTATTTGCCTTATTACGCATGCTTAGGCACTGCTGTCTTGGTTTAAGGTTGGTGCTTACCATAACCCCCAAGTCCCTTTTGCATTTTGTACGGCTAAGTTCAAAATTATTAACCTGGTAGGTGCTAGGGTTTTGAACATTTCCAAGCTTTAGAACGTTACATTTATGTATATATAACTGCATCTGCCACTTTTCTGACCACAAATTGAGTTTGTCTAAATCCTCCTGAAGTTCCGAGACATCAACGTCTGCATCGATTATCCTACCTATCTTCTTGTCATCAGCAAATTTGCTTGTCACTAGTAATTCCCTTGTCAAGGCCGTTTATATTTATTATAAACAACAATGGGCCTAAAACTGATCCCTGAGGAATGCCACTTGTTACAGATCCCCACTCAGACTTAACCCCATTTATAAGAAAACATTTCAGTCCTGGGGCCTTGATCACTTCTAACATACAGGACCAAAACGTTTTCTAATAAATATGTTATAGTGTTTGCTTACGTGTCTTTCTAAACCAACTTGTCAGTATTTATTACCAAGGTTTATACCAACCCCATTTATGCACACTCTCTGCTTCCTATTAGTGAGCCATGACTCGATCCATGACAGCACTTTTTCACCAATGCCATGAGCAGCCACTTTCTTCAACAGTCTCTGATGTGGTACTCTATCAAAAGCTTTACTAAAACAATATTGAATTCTTTATCATGATCAACAGCCTCCAAAGCCTTACTGAAGAAAGTTAATAAATTAGTTAGGCAGGAACAGCCCCTGGTGAATCCATGCTGAGTATCATTAAACAAATCATACCTACCAAGATGGCTTCTTATATTATCAGCTATAATTTACTCTAGTAATTTGCCTACAATTGAGGTTAGGTTTACTGGGTGGTAATTTGACGGCAACGACTTGTCCCCTGCTTTAAAAATAGGAATTATGTTGGCCATCTTCCACACATCAGACACTACACCTGTTTGAAGAGATAATTTAAAAATATTAGTTAAGGGTTCACAGAGTTCCATTTTGCATTCTTTAAGAACTCTTGAAAAAAGCTCATCAGGACTGGGCAATTTATTTTGCTTCAAACGGTCTATCTGTTTGATAACCATTTCGCTAGTGACTGTGATATTACATAATTTATCTTCTTCAGGCCCACTAAAAAACCTAATTATTAGGATATTATTAGTGTCTTCCTGAGTGAAAATCGAGAGAAAACAATGATTGAAAATAGAGCACATTTCATTCTCTTTGTCAGTAAGAACTCCGTAGGTATTTTTAAGGGGACCAATCGTATCTCTAACTTTTGTTCTATACACCTGGAAAAAACTTTTAGGGTTAGATTTCGAATCCCTAGCAACTTTAATTTCATAGTCCCGTTTAGCTTTTCTTATCCCCTTTTTAACGTCCCTCTTAATGTCAACATACTGATTCATAAGAAGACCCTCACCTCTTTTGATATGCCTATAAATTCATTTCTTCTGCCCCAAAAGATATTTGAGCCTATTATTCATCCATTTTGGGTCATTTTTATTCGGTCTAATTTCTTTATACAGGATAAATGTTCTTTGGGCAGCATGTATAGTGTTCAGAAAACTATCATATTGATAGCTCTCTTCGTTATCCAAGTCCACAGATGCCAACTGTTCTCTAAGCCCATTGTAATCTGCTAAACGATCTGGGACCGTTACCGAGTTATCCCTACTATCATACTTCCATTCAATGCTAAAGGTAATTGATTTATGACCGCTTGTGCCGAGTTGCTCTGTAGTTTCTAAATTATTAACAAGGGTTTCCTTGTTTGCCATAACCAAAGCAAGCAGGTTATTTCCCCTTGTAGGCTCTGTCACAAACACCTTCAAAAAACGATCCTGAACTACTTCCAAGAAATTAGATTCTAAATTCCCAGTCAAGAAATTCCAATCAATCTAACTAAAGTTGAAGTCCCCTAGAATTACTACATTAATATGCATTGTGGCCTTAACTATTTCCTCCCATAATAGTCTCCCTTGGTCCCTATCTAAGTTTGGGGGATGATATATCACACCTAAAATCAATTTTTCATGTCTCTCTGAAAATTCTATCCAGAGAGACTCTGTATGTGTTATTTCAGATTTTATACCCGTTTTTATGCAACAGTTCAAGTGATCTCGGACATACAGTGCCACCCAAACTAGTCCTAGTTTAAAGTCTTAACAACCCCCTCAACTGAGCTAGCAAGAAAACCCACACCTGCCCTGGATAAGTGAACCCCATCCCTGGCATACATGTCATTTTGGCCATAGATGTGGTCCCAGTTGTCGATGAATGGTACTGCCTTATCCTTACAGTGTTTGTCCCACCAACAATTAATACCAATTGCTCTGGACAGCTATTTATTTCCAACACCCCTTCTTGGCAAAATGCCACATGTAACAAGGTGCCCCTCCTTCTTCCTGATTATGTCTATTGCTGTCCTGTACCTTCTAACTAAATCCTCACTCCTACACTTGCCTACATTATTTCCTCCAGCACTGAGGCAGATAATAGGATTGATCCCATTACCATTCATGATGTTGTCAAGCCGGCTAACAATATCCTCCAACCCAGCCCCGGGAAAGCAAACCCTCTGTCTCCTACTCCTATCCTTCAAGCAGAAGGCCCTATCCATGTATAAAACCTGGCTATCCAAAATAACAAAGTTTTTACCTTCCTTGGTGTCGTTCGTCGTGATGTTCCCAGTAGTCGACTCACATTCAATGGGTAACACGGAGAATGGGTTCGATGTTTCCACAACAGTTTCCTGGATCTTTGTTGATTCTACCTCTCCATCCGTCCTCTTGATCCTTAACTTTGTCCCATGCTTTCCAGCCACTGTCCAGGTTCCTTTCTTGGCTTGAGGATTCTCAACAGGAAGATTACTATGAATCTTCTTGGTTTCCTCAGTCAGTCACTGTATCTCAAGCTTAGCCACCCTCAGTTCTTCCTTTAGCTGCTGGTAGAGTTGCTCAAGGGAGGACATCTTGTTCAGATACACAGAGAGCACACAAGACACATCTTCACAGGTCACCACTGAGTTACGTACAGGTCACCACAGTTAAGCATAGGTCACCACTGTATTCGTGTACCTGTGAGACAGAGATAGATAGACACAGACACAGACAAACAAATGGAGCCAGGCTGCCAGCAGCCTGCCAGCCACGCAGCTGGCCAGCCAGGTGGAAAGCCAGCCAGCCATTCAGCCAGTCAACCAGCCTGCTGAACAAGTATTATGCACCAGAATTGTTTCTCTTTACTTAGGGCATAGATTATAAGACATTCTGAAAGGGTGTTGCACAAATATTGCACATGGGTTATTATCAAGGTTTTTTGAAATTTCCTCGACCACTTATGGCCACATCCACCTCAAAGCCACTAAACTTGGGGTCAACATCACTTTCCTCTTAAAATGGGAGAGTTAATAGTACATGAAACCAGTGAATCTCATTCTATGCTGACAAGGCATCTCAGGCCAATCATGCCATATTTGAAGGCAGGAAACATAAAACATTTATATGCGTTCGGGGCACTAGCGGTAAGATGCTGTGAACACTAACTCAAAGGTTGAAGGATTGATTACCTTATCTTTTGTATATAGTTCTATTGTCTTCTAATTATGTCCTAGAATTTGTATTGATAAAGGCACTGGATGGCGAAACGTCTACAATAAAGATATCCAGATGTTGCACATGTGTCTTAAGTTTCATATTGTCGGTATTTTATACCTTTCTTGTACAACTTGTCAGACACTGCAACACCATGGAATCTTGGCTCAGAGGACATCTACAAGACCTTCTTCACAGCTACTACAACCCATCCCTTTGGGTAGGACCTACTTCCACTGGGAAATCCCGCCTACCAGTGACTATGCCTTCGTCTGCTACACATCCCTATCCACTGACGCCTATATAACCGCCAGTCTTCTAGCCTTTGCTCCAGATTCTCCACCACCACGATGCTGTAAACACTAACTCCAAGGCTGAGGGACTGATTACCTCATCTTTTGTACATAGTTCTACTGTCTTCTAATTATGTCCTAGAATCTGTATTGATAAAGCCTCTGGATGGCAAAACGTCTACAATAAAGATATCCAGATGTTGCACTTGTGTCTTAATATTCATATTGTCGGTATTTTATACCTTTCTTGCACAACATGTGCAACTCTTGGGTATCTTTATTGAGGAAACGTTTCGCCACACAGTGGCCTCATCAGTCCAATACAAATCAGAGAGGTGTAAGGAGAGGAGGAGTTCGAGGTAATCAGTCCCTCAGCCTTGAGTCGATGTGTTCAGTCCATCAATCTTGTAGAAAGTACAGCATAGGGCCGTAGACGTGGCTTATATACTGTACAGGTGATGTCCAAGACAGGACTCGCAGCAATGGTTTCAAGTTGGAAAAATTCAGATTCAGGAAGGATATAGGAAAGCAATGGTTTGGTAATAGAGTTGTGGATGAGTGGAACAAACTCCCGAGTACAGTTATTCAGGCTAAAACATTGTGTAGCTTTAAAAATAGGTTAGATAAATACATGAGTGGGTGTGGGTGGGTGTGAGTTGGACCTGGCTAGCTTGTGCTGCTGGGTCTGTTGCAGTGCTCCATCCTTGAGCGGAGGTGACCAGACTGGGTAGGTCATTGGGCTAATCCGGGGGAGGGGGGGACATGGACCTGCTCTGCATGGGTCAGTAGGCCTGTTGCAGTGTTTCTTCTTCCTTATGTTTTCTGAACCATTCATCTACAATCCTGTCAGACATTGCAACTTCTTAAGATCTTAATACGTACTTGGGAATTCTTCGCTTGCCTAACCCTTGGGCACGACCTACTTCCACATTGGACATATGTAACACCATTTACAACTGCTGCACCACTCCTGCCTACAGTATATAAGCTACTTCTCCACACATATGCTGTATTCTATTTAAGATTGATGGACTGACCACGTCGACTCAAGGTTGAGGGATTGATTACCTCATTCTCCTCCTGTTCTTCACATTTCTCATTTGTATGGACTGATGAAGCCACTGTGTGGCGAAATGTTTCCTCAATAAAGGTACCCAAGAGTTGCACACGTGAGTTTGGGGCAACTCAGTGGTCCAGCACTTTGTTATAGGGGACTTCACTGCTAGGCACCATTTCTAGGAGTCATTCCTTTCTTTGGGATCAGTGAATCCCCTCCTAACAACCCACCTTTCCTTACTCACACCACCAGGCTTGGAGACTAGGGTAGATCCTTACACAGGGCGAGCTTCTACCCTGCACCTTGTTCTTGGGTGTGGTTCTTTTGCTATAGCCATTGTATCTGCAAGCCCTTTTATAAGCTGTGATCATTTCCCAGTCACTGTGTCTACCAGTGGAGCCCCAGCAGTGCTGGTAACTGTGATTCATCCGAGATGGAAAACCACTCAGCCCAGTTGGAAGAACTATAGTCACATACTCTCTGATTATAGCCTGCCTCAGGACATTGTGCTGGACCATGAAGTCACATCCCTTCAAGGAACCATGTTAGAGGCAGGCTCCCTTTCATTCCAGCTTTTCCCGTTCACATCCCCATATTTCATAGTGGACTGACGAGTATTTCTAGGTACTGAAGGTGTGTTGACAAGCATGGGCACAGTGGTGGGACTGACCTTCATGGGGTCTGCAGTTGGCTTACTGAACGGCTGATGCTTTATGTCAGAGAATGCTCCTCCATACAAAACATGCATCATGGATTTCTTTCTGTTCTTCTTTTTCCTTTCACACCTCTGCTAGTCGGTTATGGGGTTTCTTTTATTCTATGTTGGGATCAAGGACAGTAAACTCTTTTTACCTGTTGGAGATAGTACAATGCCACTTTTGCCTAGGGATAAAGTGGAGATGTTTGCTAATTTCTTTGGGTCTACCTATGCTCTTCCTCCTCCTCCTCCACCTCCTAAGGTGATCAAATGCAGTCCCCTTGCCTCCCATAGTGCCTGAGGTTGACTACCAGGTGCTGGCATCTTCTTTCAGTTCCCATGAACTACAGTGGGCACTCTTCCAGCTTTTCTCACACTCTTCTCCTGGGGAGGATAACATTCCTTATTCATTCTTGCTCCATCTACCCCCCTCTTGTACTGATGCCATGCTGGCGGTTTTCAATGCTAGTTGGTCTGAAAGTGTTTTACCCTAGGTATGGAAACACTCGCTACTGGTCCTCATTTCTGAAACCAAGCAAAGATGCTACCCATTGCCTTGGTGCCCTGCTTGCGTAAGGTGTTGGAACAACTGGTGGCTGCCCATCTCTCATGGTGGATTGAGGAACATGACCTATTGCCTGAAAACAAGAGTGGATTCCGTGATAGCTGCTCCACCCTCAACTCTTTGCTTTAACATACTTCATTTGAAAACCAGGAAATTCTTTTGGCAGTCTTTTTGGACTTGTGTGTAGCATCCCACATGACAATTATTTTAAAGCTGACCAGTATGGGGTTGGCAGGGGTTCCCATCCATTGGTTACACAACTTTTTGCACGAGAGGACCTTCCTTGTTGCAGGTGGAGGTACAATGTCCTCACCCCATCCCATATACCAGGCAGTGCTCCAGGAATCGGTTCTCAGTCAATTACTTTTTTCTGTATTAATGTTGGGTCTCCCTTCTATTCAGAGCATGATGCACACCCTCGTCAATGCAGATGACGTGGCCCTTATGAACAGCACCATTTCCCTGCTGGCAGCACAGGAAAAACTTCATAATACCCTACAATGCATGACATCATGGGCTGCCACTTGGGGTTTGGAGGTCAGTGTCACCAAGCCTCGGCTTTTATGCTTTACTAGGCTACACCTCTCTTCTCTTCCATCTGTTTCATTGGGTCAGGCACCAATCCCACCGGTCTCTTCTCATCAGTGCATGGGTGTTACCTTGGATGCCCCACTCTTGACATGGAGGGAGCATATAATGGCCCTTCACCTCTCCTTTGCACGCAATGCAGTGCTTATGCGCCAATTTCTGGCACTAAGTGGGGGCAGATCAAGACCTCCTGTTTAGATTTTATACAGCTATAGTTCAGAGCATACTTACCTATGTGAGTGAGGTATATGGCTCAGCCTCTCCTTCCTCTCTTCGCTGCCTGGACATTAATAATAATAACAATTTTATTTCTTTGTAAAGGTTACAATGTGTAATTACAATTTTGATTTGCTAAGTACACAGTATGCTGGGACATTTCTCTCCACCCCCATTGCAGCCTTGGAAGTAAAATCTGGGATAGTGACCCTCTCAGCGGTGAGAATGGTGAGGAGCTGCTTGCAACTCCATCATATGGTCTCTCTGCCATGTACTCATCCCTGCTGCCTCTCTCCACAAGTCAAGGCAGCCCATTCCCTTATGTTTGGTTTAGCCTTCCTTTATGGTCAAGGGCCCAACATTCCCAGGCCTACCTCTCACTCTCTGCACTGGTGATGACTCACTTCCCTCTCCACTCTCCGATCTTCCCTTGGATGGACCTGGAAAGGTACATCCACCTGGATTGGAATTGCAGGAACAGGGAATCTCTCAGATTGCTGCATTTCTCTTTGAAGAGCTTCATGCTGTTACATATGGTTCTTCATTCTTCAACTACATGGACGGCTCAGCACAAACGTCCCCTCCTCCTACGTACTCTTCTGCTGTTTTCTTCGCTGACCTTTCTCTGTGCCAAACCTGGCCATTAGACCCCACTCACTCGGTCCTAGGTGGGGAGTTCTTCGCCATTCACCACACTTTGATTTTCATCCTTGCTCACCTTCTTCCTCTTCTCTGATTCCCAATTTTTGCTGGCACTTTTGTGTTCTGCATATCCACAGTCCCTCTGTTTCCTCATCTGACAGACGCAGCTTTTACTTCTGCACTTCCTGCGAAGTTTGGGTTGGAGCATCTTCCTTCAGTGAGTATCAGTTCATGTTGGCATTCAGGGCAATGAAGTGGCTGATCAAGTGGCCTCCTTCGCACACACACACTCCCTACCATTACTGCCCCCCCTTTGCACTGGACTGCAGTGATTTCACAAGGACTGTTTGGAGAGAAAGCTACCACATATGGTAGGGGGATCTGGCACGCTTCCTCTCTTCTTCAGCACTGAGCTCAGTCCAATCTTTCAACGGCCCCTGCCTTTGGGCTTGTCATCCCACTCAGTGGATGTTGCACTGATTCACCTCCGGGTTGGGCATTCATGACTGGCAGCTCACCTGCACCACCTTCAGATGACAGATTCTCCGTACTGCTTGTGGTGTCCCTCCCAGCCTGAGATGGTGGAGCACTTCCTACTGTGGTGCCCTCATTACCACTCTACATGGACTCTCCTCCATGTGGCCTTGCACACATTCAGGGTGTACCTCTCCTCACTGTGAAGGGGTTTGACCTTCCAGACTATCAGGAGATCCTGATCAGTACCTGCATATTCTTGCTGGCTTCAGGTGCACTGGAGACACATAATACATGCAGTTATTAGACACCTTCCTTCCACTTTAGTCAAGGTGCCTTTTCTGGGCACTAGAAGGCAGGGCTTGATACAACATATGTTGTCTGTGACCCCACAAACCCCAACATGAAGAAGTTCTTCACATAATATTTACATTTATATCTACATATGGTGGATAAACTGAAAAATATGCAGGAATCTACAACTTACAACTATGCATTGTAGTGTATATACACACACAAAAAAAGAGTACAATATGGTAAGATAATGGCAAATATTTAGTTACAGTACCTCTAAAAGCACCATCTCTTTTCTTGGAAAGATTAATAGTGGTTACAGCATTGCCACCATTTTCATACCAGTTCTTGAGCTTATGGGCTTCCTTGATGTCAGGGTCAATCTGCAAGATAATTATATTTGGATTACTTACAGTTTAGTCTTTTAAAACACTTAAAACTTTCATTATATATATAGTAATCTCTTGGAACTATCAATCAAAATTCTCCTAAATGCCCTTCTGTATAATATCACATTAACTAGAAGGAAAGGGAGTGAAGGGTAAAGAGCACAAAGAATCAGATAAACCTTGTTTTAAACGTTCTACTATACGAAGTTTACTGGACATGATCTCTGTGATCCAACTCAGGGTACACAGACTGCCAGAAGGCTTGGATTACTCCTCAAAACTGAGGGAAGCCTCCCACCTGACTAGTTATTCTACAGACCTTGTGGTTTAATTCATTAAGATTAGTAACTCATGTTTTGGTTTTGAAGCAGTCTCTGATTTTCTCATATAGCATCCTATCATGTTTAAAACTGTGCTTCAGTTATGTATTACGTAATTTTTAAATCAAGACTGATGACGGTGTTTACTCTCTAAAGTTACTGATGATATACTTTTCACCTACAATGTGCTACATAGAAAGAAAAACAAAATGTTACCTTAACATGTCATCAATTTTTTTCTATTCTATCTGTCGAGTTACTGACATTGCATTGTCTTATCAAACAGAAAATCTGTGACCCACTTTAACAGTTTTCCTTTTGTTCCTTTTTGTTTTCAGGTTTCCGGATCAGTCTTTCAAGAGGAATGATAATGAATATTTTACAAAACACCATATAAATAAATGCAATGAGTGAATCCTTCTGTCTTTAATAATATACATGTATGTGACTGTTGCATAAGCAATTAGCTAATAGAAAATTAACTCTCAAAGAGTTAGTAGGTTTTTGCTCTCAATGTGTTAAATTTATTCACTTTCTTCTATTGCTTCCTCCAGTGGTTCCCCAACAATGTCAGCTATATACAATGGAACCTTGACTTATGAGTGTCCAAACTTACGAGTTTTTTGAGGAACGAGCCTTCCCTGGGTCGATATTTTGCTCTGAGTTACGAGCCAACATTTGAGTTACGAGCAACATCTGAGTTACGAGCCAACATTTGAGTTACGAGCAACATCTGAGTTACGAGCCAGCTCCCCCCCCTCCCTCTCCCGCCTCAACCCAAAACCTGGACACCTCGCTTGTTAATCTATGATTTCATGCTTTAATTCCATGGAAATCGTTCTCTTTTTCTTCTCAGCAATAATAACAATATAATATTATTACAGTCAAGTCACTCAGTAAGTCAATCAGGCACTCAATAAGTCAGTCAAGTCATTCAGTAAGTCAGTCAAGTCATTCAGTAAGTCAGTTAAGTCACCCAATAAGTCAGTCAAGTCATTCAGTAAGTCAGTCAAGTCATTCAGTAAGTCAGACAAGTCATTCAGTAAGTCAGTCAAGTCATTCAGTAAGTCAGTCAAGTCATTCAGTCAGTCAAGTCACTCAGTAAGTCAATCAAGTCATTCATTCAGTCAGTCAAGTCACTCCATAAGTCAAGTCACTCAATAAGTCAGTCAAGTCATTCAGTCAGTCAAGTCACTCAGTAAGTCAGTCAAGTCACCCAATAAGTCAGTCAAGTCATTCAGTAAGTCAGTCAAGTCCATTCAGTAAGTCGGTCAAGTCATTCATTCGGTCAGTCAAGTCAATCAAGTCATTCAATAAGTCAGTCAAGTCACTAAGTCATTCAGTCAGTCACACAAACCTCATGTTAACCTCTTTTTCTGTACACAAAGTAACACTTCAGTTATGGCTACAGTAATATTAATAATACATAATAATAATACACACATTAATAATATTAATAATATTATTATTAATAATAATAATAATAATAATAATAATAATAATAATAATAATAATAATAATAATACTAATAATAATAATAATAATAAAAATAAAGTATATTTCTTTGTAGAGGTTACAATGCGTAATTACTTACACTTTGGTCACACTTCACAGACACGCACATGCATATATATATATACATACATCTAGGTTTTTCTCCTTTTTCTAAATAGCTCTTGTTCTTCTTTATTTCTTCTATTGTCCATGGGGAAGTGGAAAAGAATCTTTCCTCCGTAAGCCATGCGTGTCGTATGAGGCGACTAAAATGCCAGGAGTAGTGGGCTAGCAACCCCTTCTCCTGTAGACATTTACTAAAAAAGAGAAGAAGAAAAACTTTATAAAACTGGGTTGCTTGAATGTGCGTGGATGTAGTGCAGATGACAAGAAACAGATGATTGCTGATGTTATGAATGAAAAGAAGTTGGATGTCTTGGCCCTAAGTGAAACAAAGCTGAAGGGGGTAGGAGAGTTTCAGTGGGGGGAAATAAATGGGATTAAATCTGGAGTATCTGAGAGAGTTAGAGCAAAGGAAGGGGTAGCAGTAATGTTAAATGATCAGTTATGGAAGGAGAAAAGAGAATATGAATGTGTAAATTCAAGAATTATGTGGATTAAAGTAAAGGTTGGATGCGAGAAGTGGGTCATAATAAGCGTGTATGCACCTGGAGAAGAGAGGAATGCAGAGGAGAGAGAGAGATTTTGGGAGATGTTAAGTGAATGTATAGGAGCCTTTGAACCAAGTGAGAGAGTAATTGTGGTAGGGGACCTGAATGCTAAAGTAGGAGGAACTTTTAGAGAGGGTGTGGTGGGTAAGTTTGGGGTGCCAGGTGTAAATGATAATGGGAGCCCTTTGATTGAACTTTGTATAGAAAGGGGTTTAGTAATAGGTAATACATATTTTAAGAAAAAGAGGATAAATAAGTATACAAGATATGATGTAGGGCGAAATGACAGTAGTTTGTTGGATTATGTATTGGTAGATAAAAGACTGTTGAGTAGACTTCAGGATGTACATGTTTATAGAGGGGCCACAGATATATCAGATCACTTTCTAGTTGTAGCTACACTGAGAGTAAAAGGTAGATGGGATACAAGGAGAATAGAAGCATCAGGGAAGAGAGAGGTGAAGGTTTATAAACTAAAAGAGGAGGCAGTTAGGGTAAGATATAAACAGCTATTGGAGGATAGATGGGCTAATGAGAGCATAGGCAATGGGGTCAAAGAGGTATGGGGTAGGTTTAAAAATGTAGTGTTAGAGTGTTCAGCAGAAGTTTGTGGTTACAGGAAAGTGGGTGCAGGAGGGAAGAGGAGCGATTGGTGGAATGATGATGTAAAGAGAGTAGTAAGGGAGAAAAAGTTAGCATATGAGAAGCTTTTACAAAGTAGAAGTGATGCAAAGAGGGAAGAGTATATGGAGAAAAAGAGAGGTTAAGAGAGTGGTGAAGCAATGTAAAAAGAGAGCAAATTAGAGAGTGGGTGAGATGTTATCAAAAAATTTTGTTGAAAATAAGAAAAAGTTTTGGAGTGAGATTAACAAGTTAAGAAAGCCTAGAGAACAAATGGATTTGTCAGTTAAAAATAGGAGAGGAGAGTTATTAAATGGAGAGTTAGAGGTATTGGGAAGATGGAGGGAATATTTTGAGGAATTGTTAAATGTTGATGAAGATAGGGAAGCTGTGATTTCGTGTACAGGGCAAGGAGGAATAACATCTTGTAGGAGTGAGGAAGAGCCAGTTGTGAGTGTGGGGGAAGTTCGTGAGGCAGTAGGTAAAATGAAAGGGGGTAAGGCAGCCGGGATTGATGGGATAAAGATAGAAATGTTAAAAGCAGGTGGGGATATAGTTTTGGAGTGGTTGGTGCAATTATTTAATAAATGTATGGAAGAGGGTAAGGTACCTAGGGATTGGCAGAGAGCATGCATAGTTCCTTTGTATAAAGGCAAAGGGGATAAAAGAGAGTGCAAAAATTATAGGGGGATAAGTCTGTTGAGTATACCTGGTAAAGTGTATGGTAGAGTTATAATTGAAAGAATTAAGAGTAAGACGGAGAATAGGATAGCAGATGAACAAGGAGGCTTTAGGAAAGGTAGGGGGTGTGTAGACCAGGTGTTTACAGTGAAACATATAAGTGAACAGTATTTAGATAAGGCTAAAGAGGTCTTTGTGGCATTTATGGATTTGGAAAAGGCGTATGACAGGGTGGATAGGGGGGCAATGTGGCAGATGTTGCAAGTGTATGGTGTACGAGGTAGGTTACTGAAAGCAGTGAAGAGTTTTTACGAGGATAGTGAGGCTCAAGTTAGAGTATGTAGGAAAGAGGGAAATTTTTTCCCAGTAAAAGTAGGCCTTAGACAAGAATGTGTGATGTCACCGTGGTTGTTTAATGTATTTTATAGATGGGGTTGTAAGAGAAGTAAATGCGAGGGTCTTGGCAAGATGCATGGAGTTAAAAGATAAAGAATCACACACAAAGTGGGAGTTGTCACAGTTGCTCTTTGCTGATGACACTGTGCTCTTGGGAGATTCTGAAGAGAAGTTGCAGAGATTGGTGGATGAATTTGGTAGGGTGTGCAAAAGAAGAAAATTAAAGGTGAATACAGGAAAGAGTAAGGTTATGAGGATAACAAAAAGATTAGGTGATGAAAGATTGGATATCAGATTGGAGGGAGAGAGTATGGAGGAGGTGAACGTATTCAGATATTTGGGAGTTTACGTGTCAGCGGATGGGTCTATGAAAGATGAGGTGAATCATAGAATTGATGAGGGAAAAAGAGTGAGTGGTGCACTTAGGAGTCTGTGGAGACAAAGAACTTTGTCCTTGGAGGCAAAGAGGGGAATGTATGAGAGTATAGTTTTACCAACGCTCTTATATGGGTGTGAAGCATGGGTGATGAATGTTGCAGCGAGGAGAAGGCTGGAGGCAGTGGAGATGTCATGTCTGAGGGCAATGTGTGGTGTGAATATAATGCAGAGAATTCGTAGTTTGGAAGTTAGGAGGAGGTGCGGGATTACCAAAACTGTTGTCCAGAGGGCTGAGGAAGGGTTGTTGAGGTGGTTCGGACATGTAGAGAGAATGGAGCGAAACAGAATGACTTCAAGAGTGTATCAGTCTGTTGTGGAAGGAAGGCGGGGTAGGGGTCGGCCTAGGAAAGGTTGGAAGGAGGGGGTAAAGGAGGTTTTGTGTGCGAGGGGCTTGGACTTCCAGCAGGCATGCATGAGCGTGTTTGATAGGAGTGAATGGAGACAAATGGTTTTTAATACTTGACATGCTGTTGGAGTGTGAGCAAAGTAACATTTATGAAGGGATTCAGGGAAACCGGCAGGCCGGACTTGAGTCCTGGAGATGGGAAGTACAGTGCCTGCACTCTGAAGGAGGGGTGTTAATGTTGCAGTTTAAAAACTGTAGTGTAAAGCACCCTTCTGGCAAGACAGTGATGGAGTGAATGATGGTGAAAGTTTTTCTTTTTCGGGCCACCCTGCCTTGGTGGGAATCGGCCAGTGTGATAATAAAAATAAAAAATAATTTAAGTAGAAAGCTACTATCATGCAGAGGCATTTTGGGCAAACTAATCCTAATACACAGTAACTAATTAACACTAGTTAAGGTAATAGTACATAGTAATTATACTTAAAACTAAACATGGAATAATGGTTAGCTGTTTTACAAACTTATTTGAACCTAATAAAACTTATGTAATGTCTTTGTTAATTCTAAAACTTAAGTGCTTATACCTCTTGGTGCCACTTTCAGCAACACTAGTATGGCTACTGGGTGCCACTTTCAGCAACACTAGTATGGCTACTGGGTGTCATGATTGCTTGGCAGATACAAGATATAGTAATTAAAATATCATAACACAATTGAATGTCACATACAAGGCTATAAAATATTCCACAATGACAGGGTCAACAGGAAGGGTGGTGGAGTAGCGATGTATGTCAGAGACAGTTTAAATTGTTATGTTAGACAAGATATAAAATTAGATACAACAGCCACTGAATCTGGTTACAGCTTCTCGAGGGCCGTGAAAAACTAATTTTGGGTGTGATTTACAGGGCCCCAAATCTTGATAGGGAGTGGGGTAAACTTCTATGGGATGAAATTCGTAAGGCATCTACATATGAAAATATTGTGATAATGAGAGATTTCATCTATAGACAGACTGACTGGAGCAATCTGACAGGAAATTTAGAGTCAAGTGACTCTCTTGATACGATTCAGGATTGTTTTTTAAAACAGTTTGTGACAGAACCAACTAGAGGAAATAACCTGCTTGACTTGGTTCTTGCCAGCAGGGAAATGCTAATTAATAATCTTGAGGTTAATGATGAGCTTGGGGTAAGTGATCACAAATCACTCCGTTTTAATATATCATGGAATTCCTCTAATAATGGCAATCAAGTCTCTGTCCCTGATTTCCGCTTGGCTGATTTCATAGAATTGAAAAACTACTTGGGTAGGCTGAACTGGAATGACCTGACTAAGGGTCAGGTAGGTGGTGATGACTGCTGATATGACGTTTTCCAGGGCATAGCTCTAGCTGCTCGGAGAATTTATGTTACAAATAGGGGAATCAGATAAAACAAAAATGATCCTAAATGGATGAACAATAGATTAAAATATCTCACTGGTCATAAGAGAGGCATATATAGGCAAATCAAAAGAGGAGAGGGGCAATTAAGAAATCAATACATTCAGTTAAAGAGAGAAATAAAAAAGGGAATAAGAAAAGCAAAAAGAGATTATGAGGTTAAAGTTGCAAGAGAATCAAAGACTAACCCAAAAGGATTCTTTCAGGTATACAGAAGTAAGATCAGGGACAAGATAGGCCCACTCAAAAGTTACTCGGGTCAGCTCACAGACAGTGATAAGGAAATGTGTAGAATTTTTAACACATACTTCCTCTCAATTTTTACACAGGAGGATACCAGCGATATTCCAGTAATGATAAATTATGTAGAACAGGACGATAATAAACTGTGCACTATTAGGGTCACAAGTGACATGGTCCTTAGGCAAATAGATAAATTAAAACCTAACAAATCCCCAGGCCCTGATGAACTGTATGCAAGGGTTCTAAAGGAATGTAAAAAGGAGCTTAGCACACCTTTGGCTAATCTTTTCAATATATCACTACAGACTGGCATGGTGCCAGAAAAGTGGAAAATGGCAAATGTGATACCTATTTTCAAAGCAGGTGACAGGTCCTTAGCTTCGAACTATAGACCAATAAGCCTAACCTCCATAGTGGGAAAATTTATGGAATCAATAATTGCCGAGGCAGTTCGAAGCCACCTTGAAAAGCATAAATAAATCAATGAATCTCAGCATGGTTTTACAAAGGGGCGTTCCTGATTTACAAATTTATTAACCTTTTCCACTAAGGAAGAATATAGGAAAGCACTGGTTTGGTAATAGAGTTGTGGATGAGTGGAACAAACTACCCAGTACACTTATGGAGGCTAAAACATTGTGTAGTTTTAAAAATAGGTTAGATAAATACATGAGTGGGAGTGGGTGGGTGTAAATTTGGACCTGATTAGCTTGTGCTACTAGGTCAGTTGCCGTGTTCCTTCCTTAAGTGAATGTGGCCTGACCTGACTAGGTTGGGGCACTGGCTTAAGCCGGTAGGAGACTTGGACCTGCCTCGCATGGGCCAGCGGGCCTGCTGCAGTGTTCCTTTCTTATGTTCTTATGAAAGACTGGACATGTATAAATTAGGAATGCTGGGATTGTGGGGTGGTGCCAGGGAGTGGTAGGGGATGGTGGGGGGTGGTGTCGGGGAGTGGTAGGGGATGGTGGGGGTGGTGCCAGGGAAGGGTAGGGGAGGGTGGGAAGTGGTGTGGGGGTGTGGCTGGGGTTGGTGGTGGGTGGTGTGGGGGTGTGGTTGGGGTTGGTGGGGGTGGTGTCGGGGAGTGGTAGGGGATGGTGGGGGGTGGTGTCGGGGAGTGGTAGGGGATGGTGGGGGTGGTGTCGGGGAGTGGTAGGGGATGGTGGGGGGTGGTGTCGGGGAGTGGTAGGGGATGGTGGGGGTGGTGTCGGGGAGTGGTAGGGGATGGTGGGGGGTGGTGTCGGGGAGTGGTAGGGGATGGTGGGGGGTGGTGTCGGGGAGTGGTAGGGGATGGTGGGGGGTGGTGTCGGGGAGTGGTAGGGGATGGTGGGAGGTGGTGTCGGGGAGTGGTAGGGGATGGTGGGGGGTGGTGTCGGGGAGTGGTAGGGGATGGTGGGAGGTGGTGCCGTGGAGTGGTAGGGGATGGTGGGGAGTGGTGTGGGGGGTGTGTAGGGGATGGTGGGGGGTGGTGTCGGGGAGTGGTAGAGGATGGTGGGGGTTGGTGCCAGGGAGTGGTAGGGGATGGTGGGGTGGAGTCAGGGAGTGGTAGGGGATGGTGGGGGTGGTGTCAGGGAGTGGTAGGGGATGCTGGAGGTGGTGTCAGGGAGTGGTAAAGGATGGTGGGTGGTGTCAGGGAGTGGTAGGAGAGGGTTGGGGTGGTGTCAGGGACTGGTAGGGGATGGAGGGGGTGGTGTCAGGGGAGTGGTAGGGGATGGTGGATGGTGTTGGGGAGTGGTAGGGGATGGTGGGGTGGTGTCAGGGAGTGGTAGGGGATGGTGGGTGGTGTCAGGGAGTGGCAGGGGATGGTGGGTGGTGTCAGGGAGTGGCAGGGGATGGTGGGGGTGGTGTTGGGGAGTGGTAGGGGATGGTGGGAGGTGGTGTCGAGGATTGTTAGGGGATGGTGGGAGGTGGTGTCGGGGAGTGGCAGAGGATGGCGGGAGGTGGTGTCGGGGAGTGGTAGGGGATGGTGGGGGGTGGTGTCAGGGAGTGGCAGGGGATGGCGGGAGGTGGTGTCGGGGAGTGGTAGGGATTGGTGGGAAGTGGTGTCGGGGAGTGGTAGGGGATGGTGGGAGGTGGTGTCGGGGAGTGGTAGGGGATGGCGGGAGGTGGTGTCGGGGAGTGGTAGGGGATGGTGGGGGTGGTGTCAGGGAGTGGTAGGGGATGGTGGGAGGTGGTGTCGGGGAGTGGTAGGGGATGGTGGGAGGTGGTGTCAGGGAGTGGTAGGGGATGGTGGGAGGTGGTGTTGGGGAGTGGTAAGGGATGGAGGGAGGTTTTGTCAGGGAGTGGTAGGGAATGGTGGGGGTGGTGTCAGGGAGTGGTAGGGGATGGTGGGTGGTGTCAGGGAGTGGTATGGGATGGTGGGGTGGTGTCAGGGAGTGGAAGGGGATGGTGGGGGTGGTGTCAGGGAGTGGTAGGGGATGGTGGAGGTGGTGTTGGGGAGTGGTAGGGGATGGTGATGGGTGATGTCGGGGAGTGGTAGGGGATGTTGGGGGTGGTGTCGGGAGTGTTACGGGATGGTAAGGCGTGGTGCCAGGGAGTGGTAGGGGAGGGTGGGGGGTGGTGTTGGGGAGTGGTGGGGATGGAGGGTGGTGGTGCCAGGGAGTGGCAGGGGATGGCTGTAGGTGGTGCCGGGGAGTGGTAGGGGTTGGTGGTGGTGGTGTCAGGGAGTGGTATGGGATGGTGGGGGTGGTGTCAGGGAGTGGTAGGGGATGGTGGGGGTGGTGTCAGGGAGTGGTAGGGGATGGTGGGAGGTGGTGTTGGGGAGTGGTAGGCGATGGTGTCGGGGAGTGGTAAAGGATGGTGTCGGGGAGTGGTAGGGGATGGTGGGGGGGGTGTCAAGGATGGCGGGAGGTGGTGTCACGGAGTGGTAGGGAATGGTCGGGGGTGGTGTCGGGGAGTGGTAGGGGATGGCGGGTGGTGGTGTCGAGGAGTGGTAGGGGATGGTGGGGGTGGTGTCAGGGAGTGGAAGGGGATGGTGGGGGTGGTGTTGGGGAGTGGTAGGGGATGGTAGGGGGTGGTGTCGGGGAGTGGTAGGAGATGGTGGGGGTGGAGTCAGGGAGTGGTAGGAGATGGTGGGGGGGGTGGTGTCGGGGAGTGGTAGGGGATGGAGAAGGGTGGTGTCAGGGAGTGGTAGGGGATGGTGGGGGTGGTGTCGGGGAGTGGTAGGGGATGGTGGGGGTATCCGGGAGTAGTAGGAGATGATGGGGGTGGTGTCGGGGAGTGGAAGGGGATGGTGGGGGTGGTGTCGGGGGGGGTGGTAGGGGATGGTGGGGGGGTGGTGTGGGGGAGTGGTAGGGGATGGTGGGGGGTGGTGTCAGGGAGTAGGGGATAGGGGATAGGGGATGGTGGGGTGGTGTCGGGGAGTGGTAGGGGATGGTGGGGTGGTGTCAGGGGAGTGGTAGGGGATGGTGGGGGTGGTGTCGGGGAGTGGTAGGGGATGATAGGGGGTGGTGTCGGGGAGTGGTAGGGGATGGTGGTTGGTGTCGGGGAGTGGTAGGGGATGGTGGGTGGTGTCAGGGAGTGGTAGGGGATGGTGGAGGTGGTGTCAGGGAGTGGTAGGGGATGGTGGAGGTGGTGTCAGGGAGTGGTAGGGAAATGGTGGGGGTGGTGTCGGGGAGTGGTATGGGATGGTGGGATGGTGTCAGGGAGTGGTAGGGAATGGTGGGGGTGGTGTCAGGGAGTGGTAGGGGAGGGTGGGTGGTGTCAGGGAGTGGTATGGGATGGGGGGTGGTGTCAGGGAGTGGAAGGGGATGGTGGGGGGTGGTGTCAGGGAGTGGTAGGGGATGTTGGGGGTGGTGTTAGGGAGTGGTAGGGGATGGTGGGGGTGGTGTCGGGGAGTGGTAGGGGATGTTGGGGGTGGTGTCGAGGAGTGGTAGGGGATGTTGGTGGGTGGTGTCAGGGAGTGGTAGGGGATGGTGGGGGGTGGTGTCGGGGAGTGGTAAGGGTTGGGGGGGGGTGGTGCCAGGGAGTGGGAGGGGATGGTGGGGGTGGTGTCGGGGAGTGGTAGGGGATGGTGGGGGTGGTGTCAGGGAGTGGTAGGGGATGGTGGGGGTGGTGTCAGGGAGTGGTAGGGGATGGTGGGGGTGGTGTCAGGGAGTGGTAGGGGATGGTGGGGGTGGTGTCAGGGAGTGGTAGGGGATGGTGGGGGTGGTGTCGGGGAGTGGTAAAGGATGGTGGGTGGTGTCAGGGAGTGGTAGGAGATGGTGGGGGTGGTGTCAGGGAGTGGTAGGAGATGGTGGGGGTGGTGTCAGGGAGTGGTAGGGGATGGTGGGGGTGGTGTCAGGGGGTGGTAGGGGATGGTGGTTGGTGTCGGGGAGTGGTAGGGGATGGTGGGGGTGGTGTCGGGGAGTGGGAGGGGATAGTGGGGGTGGTGCCGGGGAGTGGTAGGGGAGGGTGGGGGGGGTGTCGGGGAGTGGTGGGGATGGTGGGGGGGTAGTGTCTGGGTGTGGGAGGGGATGGTGGGGGTGGTGTCAGGGAGTGGTAGGGGATGGTGGGGGTGGTGTCAGGGAGTGGTAGGGGATGGTGGGGGTGGTGTCGGGGAGTGGTAGGGGATGGTGGGGTGGTGTCAGGGGGTGGTAGGGGATGGTGGGGGTGGTGTCAGGGAGTGGTAGGGGATGGTTGGGTGGTGTCAGGGGGTGGTAGGGGATGGTGGGTGGTGTCGGGGAGTGGTAGGGGATGGTGGGGGTGGTGTCAGGGAGTGGTAGGGGATGGTGGAGGTGGTGTCAGGGAGTGGTATGGGATGGTGAGGTGGTTTCAGGGAGTGGTAGGGGATGGTGGGGGTGGTGTCAGGGAGTGGTAGGGGATGGTGGAGGTGGTGTCAGGGAGTGGTAGGGGATGGTGGGGGTGGTGTCAGGGAGTGGTAGGGGATGGATGGGATGGTGTCGGGGAGTGGTAGGGGATGGTGGGGGTGGTGTCGGGGAGTGGTAGGGGATGGTGGGGGTGGTGTCGGGGAGTGGTAGGGGATGGTGGGGGTGGTGTCGGGGAGTGGTAGGGGATGGTGGGGGTGGTGTCAGGGAGTGGTAGGGGATGGTGGGGGGTGGTGTCGAGAAGTGGTACGGGATGGTAAGGCGTGGTGTCGTGGAGTTGTAGAGGATGGTGGGGGAGGTGTCGGGGAGTGGTAGGGGATGGTGGGGGTGGTGTTGGGTTGTGGTTGGGGATGGTGGGGGTGGTGTCGGGGAGTGGTAGGGGATGGTGGGGGTGGTGTCGGGGAGTGGTAGGGGATGGTGGGAGGTGGTGTCGGGGAGTGGTAGGGATTGGTGGGAAGTGGTGTCGGGGAGTGGTAGGGGATGGTGGGAGGTGGTGTCGGGGAGTGGTAGGGAATGGCGGGAGGTGGTGTCGGGGAGTGGTAGGGGATGGTGGGGGTGGTGTCGGGGAGTGGTAGGGGATGGCGGGAGGTGGTGTCGGGGAGTGGTAGGGGATGGTGGGAGGTGGTGTCGGGGAGTGGTAGGGGATGGCGGGAGGTGGTGTCGGGGAGTGGTAGGGGATGGCGGGAGGTGGTGTCGGGGAGTGGTAGGGGATGGCGGGAGGTGGTGTCGGGGAGTGGTAGGGGATGGTGGGGGTGGTGTCGGGGAGTGGTAGGGGATGGTGGAGGTGGTGTCGGGGAGTGGTAGGGGATGGCGGGAGGTGGTGTCGGGGAGTGGTAGGGGATGGTGGGAGGTGGTGTCGGGGAGTGGTAGGGGATGGCTGGAGGTGGTGTCGGGGAGTGGTAGGGGATGGTGGGAGGTGGTGTCAGGGAGTGGTAGGGGATGGTGGGAGGTGGTGTCGGGGAGTGGTAGGGGATGGTGGGAGGTGGTGTCGGGGAGTGGTAGGGGATGGTGGGAGGTGGTGTCGGGGAGTGGTAGGGGATGGCGGGAGGTGGTGTCGGGGAGTGGTAGGGGATGGTGGGAGGTGGTGTCGGGGAGTGGTAGGGGATGGTGGGAGGTGGTGTCAGGGAGTGGTAGGGGATGGTGGGAGGTGGTGTCGGGGAGTGGTAGGGGATGGCAGGAGGTGGTGTCGTGGAGTGGTAGGGGATGGTGGGAGGTGGTGTCAGGGAGTGGTAGGGGATGGCGGGAGGTGGTGTCGGGGAGTGGTAGGGGATGGTGGGAGGTGGTGTCGGGGAGTGGTAGGGGATGGCGGGAGGTGGTGTCGGGGAGTGGTAGGGGATGGTGGGGGGTGGTGTCGGGGAGTGGTAGGGGATGGAAGGAGGTGGTGTCGGGGAGTGGTAGGGAATGGTGGGGGGTGGTGTCGGGGAGTGGTAGGGGATGGCGGGAGGTGGTGTCGGGGAGTGGTAGGGATTGGTGGGAGGTGGTGTCGGGGAGTGGTAGGGGATGGTGGGAGGTGGTGTCGAAGAGTGGTAGGGAATGGTGGGAGGTGGTGTCGGGGAGTGGAAGGGGATGGCGGGAGGTGGTGCCGGCGAGTGGTAGGGGATGGCGGGAGGTGGTGTAGGGGAGTGGTAGGGGATGGTGGTGTCGCGGAGTGGTAGGGGATGGTGGGAGGTGGTGTCGGGGAGTGGTAGGGGATGGTGGGAGGTGGTGTCGGGGAGTGGTAGGGGATGGTGGGAGGTGGTGTCGGGGAGTGGTAGGGGATGGCGGGAGGTGGTGTCGGGGAGTGGTAGGGGATGGAGGGAGGTGGTGTCGGGGAGTGGTAATGGATGGCGGGAGGTGGTGTCGGGGAGTGGTAGGGGATGGCGGGAGGTGGTGTCGGGGAGTGGTAGGGGATGGTGGGGGTGGTGTCAGGGAGTGGTAGGGGATGGCGGGGGTGGTGTTGGGGAGTGGTAGGGGATGGTGGGGGTGGTGTCGGGGAGTGGTAGGGGATGGTGGGGGGTGGTGTCGGGGAGTGGTAGGGGATGGTGGGGGTGGTGTCGGGGAGTGGTAGGGGATGGTGGGGGGTGGTGTCGGGGAGTGGTAGGGGATGTTGGGGAGTGGTAGGGGATGGGGGGTGGTGGTGTCGGGGAGTGGTAGGGGATGGTGGGGGTGGTGTCGGGGAGTGGTAGGGGATGGTGGTAGGTGGTGTCGGGGAGTGGTAGGGGATGGGGGGGGGTGGTGTCGGGGAGTTGTAGGGGATGGTAGGGGTGGTGTCAGGAAGTGGTATGGGATGGTAGGGGGGTGGTACGGGGGTGGTAGGAGGGTGGTGTCAGGGAGTGGTATGGGATGGTAGGGGGTGGTAGGGGATGGTGGTAGGGGGGTGGTAGGGGTGGTGTCAGGGAGTGGAATGGGATGGTAGGGGGGTGGCAGGGGATGGTGGGGGTGGTGGTAGGGGGGTGGTAGGGGATGGTGGGGGTGCTGGTAGGAGGGTGGTAGGGGATGATCGGGGTGGTGGTAGGGGATGGTGGGGTTGGTGGTAGGGGGGTGTTATGGGGGTGGTGTCGGTGGGTGGTAGGGGATGGTGGAGGGTGGTGTCAGGGAGTGGTAGGGGATGGTAGGGGTGGTAGGGGATGTTGGTAGGGGGGTGGTAGGGGGTGGTGTCAAGGAGTGGAATGGGATGGTAGGGGGGTGGTAGGGGATGGTGGGGGTGGTAGGGGACGGTGGGGGTGCTGGTAGGAGGGTGGTAGGGGATGATGGGGTGGTGGTAGGGGGGTGGTAGGGGATGGTGGGGTTGGTGGTAGGGGGGTGGTATAGGATGGTGGGGGTGGTGGTAGGGGGGTGGTGTCAGGGAGGGGTATGGGATGGTAGGGGGGGTGGTAGGGGATGGTGGGGGTGGTGGTAGGTGATGGTGGGGGTGGTGGTAGGGGGGAGGTGTCTGTTGGTGATAGGGGATGGTGGGGGTGGTGTCAGGGAGTGGTATGGGATAGTAGGGGGGTGGTACGGGGGTGGTGTCAGCTAGTGGTATGGGATGGTAGGGGTGGTAGGGGATGGTGGGGGTGGTGGTGGGGGTTTTGTAGGCGGGTGGTAGGGGGCTTGGTAGGGAGTGGTGCCAGGGAGTGGTATGGGATGGAAGGGAGGTGGTAGGGGATGGTGGGGTGGTGGTAGGGGGTGGTAGGGGATTGTGGGGGTGGTGGTAGGGGGGTGGTGTCAGGGAGTGGTATGGGATCGTAGGGGGGTGGTAGGGGATGGTGGGGGTGGTGGTAGGGGGGTGGTGTCAGGGAGTGGTATGGGATGGTACGGGTGGTGGTAGGGGGGTCATAGGGGATGGTGGGGGTGGTGGTAAGGGGGTTATAGGGGATGGTGGGGGTGGTGGTAGGGGGTGGTAGGGGGGTTCCCCAGCTGCTACACAACAAGTTGGCAACTTGAGCAAAAGAGATTTTTTTTTTCCTTCCCACAAACTGAACATTGTTAATTATACAACTGTTACATAAAATTGTGAAGCAATTATTTAATGGTGGTCTACTGTATTATTATAATAATGGTGGTCTACTGTATTATTATAATAATGGTGGTCTACTGTATTATTATAATGGTAGTCTACTGTATTATTATAATAATGACGGTCTACTGTATTATTATAATAATGGTGGTGTACTGTATTATTATAATAATGGTGGTCTACTGTATTATTATAATAATGGCGGTCTACTGTATTATTATAATAATGGCGGTCTACTGGAGTTTACCTGTATTATTATAATAATGGCAGTCTACTGAATTATTATAATAATGGTAGTCTACTGTATTATTATAATAATGGTGGTCTACTGTATTATTATAATAATGGCGGTCTACTGTATTATTATAATAATGGCGGTCTACTGTATTATTATAATAATGGCGGTCTACTGTATTATTATAATAATGGTGGTCTACTGTATTATTATAATAATGGCGGTCTACTGTATTATTATAATAATGGTGGTCTACTGTATTATTATAATAATGGCGGTCTACTGTATTATTATAATAATGGCGGTCTACTGTATTGTTGCAACCCCTGAATGGGTTACAATGATTATTATGTATATATAATGTATATTACCTTTTCATTTAATTTTATATTGCTTATATTTGCGATAATAGCTAAATCGTAAATGTATGACTTTATATTATTATTTGACTGTTATATTGTTATTTGACTTATGTTGTTAGGATGTAACATATTAAGTGCTCAGTTCAAGTCTTGATTGTCAAACTACTGTAATTATCGCTTGTAGCTCGTTAGACTGCTGGCTTCTGAGCTGCAGTTGTCCACATTGCTATCACGTGATCGAGGGGGGGGGGGTGTCCTCACCTCGCCTAAAGTATTCAGTCTGCTCTAGACTCGCTTGGTGGTTGGACAGATTGTCTGTCTCATTATTCTTGTTAGTTCTGTAGAACTCTGTTCACAGAACATTGTATAGACTTAGTGATTTTCGACGTTGTACTGAGGTTGTGTGTCACATAGACACTCTGAACATCTCAGGTCCTTAGCTATAGCTTCTGACCTAATTTTGTACTGGTTTCTGTGTATTGTCACAGTCAGGGTTTTTCCTATGCTGAACTTAGATTCAGTAGTATGGGAGTTTTGTAACTTTTGTGGAGGATCTGCAGATGTTCCCTACTTAGTGTCGTTATATTATCTCCTTGATCCTGATTGTGTCGCAGTCACTTGTTATATGGCTATTGGGCTTAGCATTCTTTTCATTGTTCAAGCAGACTGTTCTGGTTGCCAGTCAGTCAAGAAGTTAGTTTATGTGAGGACTTTGTCAGTCACTTGTTTAAGTCCAGTCGAGTCGTGAGACATAGTGAACTACTTAGAGCACTTACACACATACATACACACTTGTACATATTTGTAATATCTTATTAAATGTTAATGTACCAGACGGTACTTAAGAATTATAAATGTGATATGTGCTTTCAGCACAATAATATTGAACTCGAGAGATTGATTTTATTTTGATTGCTGTGATTAATTTAATTTGATAATATACCTCTAGACTTAATAAATTTATTAAATTTTAATTTCTCTAGTTAGTAGCCTACCAGTTGTAATACTGAAGCACTATTGAATAATACTGAATTTTAATGGATAACTGGACAAGGATACTGACTACTTGTTACGAAAACCCAGTAACAGGCTGGATGCTAGAAGGGCAGTCCTTTCCAGTATTCACTGGAGATCTCTAAGCTTTTAGAATCGCGTTTCTTGTAACATGTATTATTATAATAATGGCGGTCTACTGTATTATTATAATAATGGCGGTCCACTGTATTATTATAATAATGGCGGTCTACTGTATTATTATAATAATGGTGGTCTACTGTATTATTATAATAATGGTGGTCTACTGTATTATTATAATAATGGTGGTCTACTGTATTATTATAATAATGGTGGTCTACTGTATTATTATAATAATGGCAGTCTACTGTATTATTATAATAATGGTAGTCTACTGTATTATTATAATATTGGTGCTCTACTGTATTATTATAATAATGACGGTCTACTGTATTATTATAATAATGGTAGTCTACTGTATTATTATAATAATGGTGGTCTACTGTATTATTATAATAATGGCGGTCTACTGTATTATTATAATAATGGCGGTCTACTGTATTATTATAATAATGGTGGTCTACTGTATTATTATAATAATGGCGGTCTACTGTATTATTATAATAATGGTGGTCTACTGTATTATTATAATAATGGCGGTCTACTGTATTACTATAATAATGGCGGTCTACTGTATTATTATAATAATGGCGGTCTACTGTATTATTATTATAAAGGCAGTCCACTGTATTATTATAATAATGGCAGTCTACTGTATTATTATAATAATGGTGGTCTACTGTATCATTATAATAATGGTGGTCTACTGTATTATTATAATAATGGCAGACTACTGTATTATTATAATAATGGCAGTCTACTGTATTATTATAATAATGGTGGTCTACTGTATTATTATAATAATGGTGGTCTACTGTATTATTATAATAATGGTGGTCTACTGTATTATTATAATAATGGTGGTCTACTGCATTATTATAATGGTAGTCGACTGTATTATTATAATAATGGTGGTCTACTGTATTATTATAATAATGGCGGTCTACTGTATTATTATAATAATGGCGGTCCACTGTATTATTATAATAATGGCGGTCTACTGTATTATTATAATAATAGTGGTCTACTGTATTATTATTATAATGGTGGTCTACTGTATTATTATAATAATGGTGGTCTACTGTATTATTATAATAATGGCAGTCTACTGTATTATTATAATAATGGTGGTCTACTGTATTATTATAATAATGGTGGTCAACTGTATTATTATAATAATGGTGGTCTACTGTATTAGTATAATGGTAGTCTACTGTATTATTATAATAATGGTGGTCTACTGTATTATTATAATAATGGCAGTCTACTGTATTATTATAATAATGGTGGTCTACTGTATTATTATAATGGTAGTCTACTGTATTATTATAATAATGGCGGTCTACTGTATTATTATAATAATGGCGGCCTACTGTATTATTATAATAATGGCGGCCTACTGTATTATTATAATAATGGCGGTTTACTGTATTATTATAATAATGGCGCCTTACTGTATTATTATAATAATGGCAGTCTACTGTAATATTATAATAATGGTGGCTTACTGTATTATTATAATAATGGTGGTCTACTGTATTATTATAATAATGGCGGTCTACTGTATTATTATAATAACGGCAGTCTACTGTATTATAATAATGGTGGTCTACTGTATTATTATAATAATGGCGGTCTACTGTATTATTATAATAATGGTGGTCTACTGTTTTATTATAATAATGGCGGTCTACTGTATTATCATAATAATGGCAGTCTACTGTATTATTATAATAATGACGGTCTGATGTATTAAAATAATGATGGTGGTCTACTGTATTATTATAATAATGGCAGTATACTGTATTATTATAATAATGGCAGTCTACTGTATTATTATAAGAATAACGGTCTACTGTTTTATTATAATAATGGCGGTCTACTGTATTATCATAATAATGGCAGTCTACTGTATTATTATAATAATGGCGGTCTACTGTATTATTATAATAATGGCAGTCTACTGTATTATTATAATAATGGCGGTCTACTGTATTATTATAATAATGGTGGTATACTGTATTATTATAATAATGGCAGTCTACTGTATTATCATAATAATGGCAGTCTACTGTATTATTATAATAATGGCGGTCTACTGTATTATTATAATAATGGCAGTCTACTGTATTATTATAATAATGGCGGTCTACTGTATTATTATAATAATGGTGGTATACTGTATTATTATAATAATGGCAGTCTACTGTATTATCATAATAATGGCAGTCTACTGTATTATTATAATAATGGCGGTCTACTGTATTATTATAATAATGGCGGTCTACTGTATTATTATAATAATGGTGGTCTACTGTATTATTATAATGGTAGTCTACTGTATTATTATAATAATGGCGGTCTACTGTATTATTGTAATAATAGCGGTCTACTGTATTATTATAATAATACCGGTCTACTGTATTATTATAATAATGGCGGTCTACTGTATTATTATAATAATGGCAGTCTACTGTATTATAATAATGGCGGTCTACTGTATTATTATAATAATGGCAGTCTACTGTATTATAATAATGATGGTCTACTGTATTATTATAATAATAGTGGTCTACTGTATTAATAGTATAATGATGGCGGTCTACTGTATTATTATAATAATGGCGGTCTACTGTATTATTATAATAATGGCGGTCTACCGTATTATTATAATAATAGCAGTCTACTGTATTATCATAATAATGGCAGTCTACTGTATTATTATAATAATAGCGGTATACTGTATTATTATAATAATGGCAGTCTACTGTATTATTATAATAATGGCGGTCTACTGTATTATTATAATAATGGCGGTCTACTGTATTATTATAATAATGGCGGTCTACTGTATTATTATAATAATGGCAGTCTACTGCATTATTATAATATTGGCGGTCTACTGTATTATTATAATAATGCCGGCCTACTGTATTATTATAATAATGCCGGCCTAATGTATTATTATAATAATGGCGGTCTACTGTATTATAATAATGGCAGTCTACTGTATTATTATAATAATGGTGGTCTACTGTATTATTATAATAATGGCGGTCTACTGCATTATTATAATAAGGGTGGTCTACTGTATTATTATAATAATGGTAGTCTACTGTATTATTATAATAATGGTGGTCTACTGTATTATTATAATGGCAGTCTACTGTATTATTATAATAATGGTGGTCTACTGTATTATTATAATAATGGCAGTCTACTGTATTATTATAATAATGGCGGTCTACTGTATTATTATAATAATGGCAGTCTACTGTATTATTATAATGGTAGTCTACTGTATTATTATAATAATGGTGGTCTACTGAATTATTATAATAATGGTGGTCTACTGTATTATTATAATGGTAGTCTACTGTATTATTATAATAACGGTGGTCTACTGTATTATTATAATAATGGCGGTCTACTGTATTATTATAATAATGGCGGTCTACTGTATTATTATAATAATGGCGGTCTACTGTATTATTATAAAAATGGCGGTCTACTGTATTATTATAATAATGGCGGTCTACTGTATTATTATAATAATGGCGGTCTTACGTATTATTATTATAATGGCGGTCTACTGTATTGTTATAATAATGGTGGTCTACTGTATTATTATAATAATGGCAGTTTACTGTATTATTATAATAATGGCGGTCTACTGTATTATTATAATAACGGCAGTCTACTGTATTATAATAATGGTGGTCTACTGTATTATTATAATAATGGCGGTCTACTGTATTAAAATAATAACAGTCTACTGTATTATTATAATAATGGCGGTCTACTGTATTATTATATTAATGGCGGTCTACTGTTTTATTATAATAATGGCAGTCTACTGTATTATCATAATAATGGCAGTCTACTGTATTATTATAATAATGACGGTCTGCTGTATTAAAATAATGATGGTGGTCTACTGTATTATTATAATAATGGCAGTCTACTGTATTATTATAATAATGGCAGTCTACTGTATTATTATAAGAATGGCGGTCTACTGTTTTATTATAATAATGGCGGTCCACTGTATTATCATAATAATGGCAGTCTACTGTATTATTATAATAATGGCTGTCTACTGTATTATTATAATAATGGCGATCTACTGTATTATTATAATAATGGCGGCCTACTGTATTATTATAATAATGGCAGTCTACTGTATTATTATAATAATGGCGGTCTACTGTATTATTATAATAATGGCAGTCTACTGTATTATTATAATAATGGCGGTCTACTGTATTATTATAATAATGGTGGTCTACTGTATTATTATAATAACGGCAGTCTACTGTATTATCATAATAATGGCAGTCTACTGTATTATTATAATAATGGCGGTCTACTGTATTATTATAATGGCGGTCTACTGTATTATTATAATAATGGTGGTCTACTGTATTATTATAATGGTAGTCTACTGTATTATTATAATAATGGCGGTCTACTGTATTATTGTTATAATAGCGGTCTACTGTATTATTATAATAATGGCGGTCTACTGTATTATTATAATAATGGCGGTCTACTGTATTATTATAATAATGGCGGTCTACTGTATTATAATAATGGCGGTCTACTGTATTATTATAATAATGGCAGTCTACTGTATTATAATAATGATTGTCTACTGTATTATTATAATAATAGTGGTCTACTGTATTAATATAATGATGGCGGTCTACTGTATTATTATAATAATGGCGGTCTACTGTATTATTATAATAATGGCGGTCTACTGTATTATTATAATAATGGCAGTCTACTGCATTATAATAATGGCGGTCTACTGTATTATTATAATAATGCCGGCCTACTGTATTATTATAATAATGCCGGCCTACTGTATTATTTTAATAATGGCAGTCTACTGTATTATAATAAAGGCAGTCTACTGTATTACTATAATAATGGTGGTCTACTGTATTATTATAATAATGGTGGTCTACTGTATTATAATAATCGTGGTCTACTGTATTATTATAATAATGGTGGTCTACTGTATTATTATAATAATGGTGGTCTACTGTATTATTATAATGGCAGTCTACTGTATTATTATAATAATGGTGGTCTACTGTATTATTATAATAATGGCAGTCTACTGTATTATTATAATAATGGCGGTCTACTGTATTATTATAATGGTAGTCTACTGTATTATTATAATAATGGTGGTCTACTGTATTATTATAATAATGGCAGTCTACTGTATTATTATAATAATGGCGGTCTACTGTATTATTATAATGGTAGTCTACTGTATTATTATAATAATGGTGGTCTACTGTATTATTATAATAATGGCAGTCTACTGTATTATTATAATAATGGCGGTCTACTGTATTATTATAATGGTAGTCTACTGTATTATTATAATAATGGTGGTCTACTGAATTATTATAATAATGGTGGTCTACTGTATTATTATAATGGTAGTCTACTGTATTATTATAATAACGGTGGTCTACTGTATTATTATAATAATGGCGGTCTACTGTATTATTATAATAATGGCGGTCTACTGTATTATTATAATAATGGCGGTCTACTGTATTATTATAATAATGGCGGTCTACTGTATTATTATAATAATGGCGGTCTACTGTATTATTATTATAATGGCGGTCTACTGTATTATTATAATAATGGTGGTCTACTGTATTATTATAATAATGGCAGTCTACTGTATTATTATAATAATGGCAGTCTACTGTATTATTATAATAATGGCAGTCTACTGTATTATAATAATGGTGGTCTACTGTATTATTATAATAATGGCGGTCTACTGTATTAAAATAATAACAGTCTACTGTATTATTATAATAATGGCGGTCTACTGTATTATTATAATAATGGCGGTCTACTGTATTATTATAATAATGGCGGTCTACTGTATTACCATAATAATGGCAGTCTACTGTATTATTATAATAATGACGGTCTGCTGTATTATAATAATGATGGTGGTCTACTGTATTATTATAATAATGGCAGTCTACTGTATTATTATAATAATGGCAGTCTACTGTATTATTATAAGAATGGCGGTCTACTGTTTTATTATAATAATGGCGGTCTACTGTATTATCATAATAATGGCAGTCTACTGTATTATTATAATAATGGCTGTCTACTGTATTATTATAATAATGGCGATCTACTGTATTATTATAATAATGGCGGTCTACTGTATTATTATAATAATGGCCGTCTACTGTATTATTATAATAATGGCGGTCTACTGTATTATTATAATAATGGCAGTCTACTGTATTATTATAATAATGGCAGTCTACTGTATTATTATAATAATGGTGGTCTACTGTATTATTATAATAATGGCAGTCTACTGTATTATCATAATAATGGCAGTCTACTGTATTATTATAATAATGGCGGTCTACTGTATTATTATAATAATGGCGGTCTACTGTATTATTATAATAATGGCAGTCTACTGTATTATTATAATAATGGCGGTCTACTGTATTATTATAATAATGGCGATCTACTGTATTATTATAATAATGGCAGTCTACTGTATTATTATAATAATGGCGGTCTACTGTATTATAATAATGGCGGTCTACCGTATTATAATAATGGCGGTCTACTGTATTATCATAATAATGGCAGTCTACTGTATTATTATAATAATGGCAGTCTACTGTATTATTATAATAATGGTGGTCTACTGTATTATTATAATAACAGTGGTCTACTGTATTATTATAATAATGGCGGTCTACTGTATTATTATAATAATGGCGGTGTACTGTATTATTATAACAACGGCGGTCTACTGTATTTTTATAATAATGGCAGTCTACTGTATTATTATAATAATATCGGTCTACTGTATTATTATAATAATGGCGATCTTCTGTATTATTATAATAATGGCAGTCTACTGTACTATTATAATAATGGCAGTCTACTGTATTATTATAATAATGGCGGTCTACTGTATTATAATAATGGCGGTCTACTGTATTATCATAATAATGGCAGTCTACTGTATTGTTATAATAATGGCGGTCTACTGTATTATTATAATAATGGCGGTCTACTGTATTATTATAATAATGGTGGTCTACTGTATTATAATAATGGCGTTCTACTGCATTATTATAATAATGGCAGTCTACTGTATTATTATAATAATGGCGGTCTACTGTATTATTATAAAATGGCAGTCTACTGTATTATTATAATAATGGCAGTTTACTGTATTATTATAATGGTGGTCTACTGCATTATTATAATAATGGTGGTCTACTGTATTATTATAATAATGGTGGTCTACTGTATTATTATAATAATGGTGGTCTACTGTATTATTATAATGGTGGTCTACTGTATTATTATAATAATGGTGGTCTACTGTATTATTATAATAATGGTGGTCTACTGTATTATTATAATAATGGTGGTCTACTGTATTATAATAATGGTGGTCTACTGTATTATTATACTAATGACGGTCTACTGTATTATAATAATGGTGGTTTACCGTATTATTGTAATAATGGCGGTCTACTGTATTATTATAATAATGGCGGTCTACTGTATTATTATAATAATGGAGGTCTACTGTATTATTATAATAATGGCGGTCTACTGTATTATTATAATAATGGCGGTCTACTGTATTATTATAATAATGGCGGTCTACTGTATTATTATAATAATGGCGGTCTACTGTATTATTATAATAATGGCGGTCTACTGTGTTATTATAATGGTGGTCTACTGTATTACTATAATGGCGGTCTACTGTATTATTATAATGGCGGTCTACTGTATTATTATAATGGCAGTCTACTGTATTATTATAATGGCAGTCTACTGTATTATTATAATAATGGCGGTCTACTGTTTTATTATAATGGCGGTCTACTGCATTATTATAATAATGGCAGCCTACTGTATTATTATAATGGCGGTCTACTGTATTATTATAATGCCGGTCTACAGTATTATTATAATAATGGTTGTCTACCGTATTATTATAATGGCGGTCTACTGTATTATTATAATAATGATAGAGCTTCAGTTCCCCAAGTTAACAACAACAACAATAATAATAATAATAATATTTATACTAATAATAATATTACTATTATAACAATAGAGCTTCAGTTCCCTAAATTAATAATAATAATAACAATAATAATAATAATAATAATAATGATAATAAAGCTTCAATTCCCTAAATTAATAACAACAATAATAATAATAATATTAATATACAGTAGGGCCCCACTTATACGGCGGGTTAGGTTCCAGGCTGTCGCCGGAAAGCAGACATCACTGGAAGGCAGAATGCCATTTTTTCCATTTATAAATGCATATAAATGCCAGACAACAAGTTTACACTAAATTACATTAAGTTAGTAATAGAACTAGGCATTAAAAACACACAAAGTAAAATACAGTCACAGTAAATTCATTACTTATCTTAAAGTATTTTTAATCTTAATGTAGGGAGAGAGGTGAGTAGTACTTATTTGTAGGAAGTCAGGTGCAGGTACCCAGGTGTAGGTAGCACTGGCTCACCATCTCATACTTAATATACGATATTTAAAACATCCCAGAGAGGTAAAATACACATACAGTACACTCATTATTTACCTTAAAATATGTGCAGTCTTAATACAGGAAGAGAGGTGAGTAGTATTTATTTGTAGAAAGTCAATGTAGGTAGCCAGCAGGTGTAGCCCGCCTGGGCTACACCTACCGGCTACCTACACTGTGGCCCAGAGCCATATTATTAACATCAACATGCCTTGTTCACTGAATTTAATAATTTCTAACAACTACCTTCAGATGCCATCATAAACGAAGGTAGAAGTAATGAATAATTCATGCCGAAAATTTTAAACAAAAGCGAAGTGAGGGAGTGGCTGGGCCAAACGCAGATTCATACACGTTTTCTCTGATGGCTGAGCAGAGAAAACGTAATGTTGTCCCTCCACCCAGCTACCACACAGCTCCACAAGTATTATTATCAGAGCACACATAAAATATACAATAAATGCCAGAGAAGAAGTTTACACTAACTTATATTAAGTTAGCAATAGAAATAGGCATTAAAAACACAATAAAAGATAAGATACACACAGAGTACACTTATCACTTACCTTAAAATATTAATATTAATGTGTGAGAGGTGAGTGGCAGGGTGTTTATTGAATAAAATCAGAATGGCACGCCATCATCCTCTAACTTGGCACTTAAAGCAAGAGGCTTATGACTTTTTTTTCATCACAGCTAACCTTAGACGCCATCGTCAATGAGAGCCAACTAGTTAACGAAAGAGTAAACGAGAGAGAGAACGAGATACTGAGTTGAGACAATGTAAGAACACAAACTGAACAGGTAGTGGGCGATCACTTGGTCAGGCGAAATAAATGCGTATTAATATGTGTCTACTTTTAGTTCATTCACGTATGTTTGTAAGAGTTTGTAAAACATTTACCTCAATATTTTTTTATTATAATAATAATTACCTCACAATACAAATACTCTTACATTGTGTACAAGTTGTACAAGTTAGTTCAGAATAAACAAACAGCAACACATCATTTTTAGAGTAAATGAAGATAATAATATTAATAATAATAATAAATAATAATTATTAATAATAATAATAATAATAATAATAATAATAATAATAATAATAATAATAAATAATAATAATAATAATAATATTATTATTATTATTATTATTAATAATAATAATATTAATTATTATTATTAATAATAATAACAATAATAAATATTATTATTATTATTTATTATAAAAAGCACTAAACCCACAAGGGTCGTGAATTGCTATACATTGAGTAAAGGCATACGAAAAGAATATTTTTCTACAGTTAACCCCCAGTGTTTGAGAGTGTGCGCCCGGGTTAGCGGCAGCGGCAGCAGCGACTTCCAAGCTCCGTACTTTTCTCCAACAATCAGAGCTACCAATGCTCCTATGATGACCTAGTTACAAGCAAAACTGCACTACCCAACGTAGCACCCAGAATGACCAAAGATTACCAACAGTGAAACCTACAAATCGAAAATAATAGAGATCAAAGGAAGACTGCCCACAAACCGAAAGAAACACCCCGCTGCCAGCCGAACAACGTAACCCTAAGCTTTGTATAACTACAACTTCTTCTTAACTACAACAATTCCTGTAGGATTATGAGGCGCAATCTAAGAGGAAACAGCACCAAGGCCAGCAAGAAAACACCGAAAAATCAACTATTCAACAAGTGTAGTCAGGAGGACGCCGGCCCAGCAACCACCCCACTCACCACCGCTCAAGGCGACACCACAACAATAACAACAAACATGGCTGCCACCAGCCCATCCTCCCCTCTCTTCCCCGGATTCAACCTACCAAGTAGTCTCTCAGGTATGGCCAACGATCCAGATACCCTAAAAACATACATCTCCAACTTAGTTATTGAAAATATGAATCTTCGAGAGACGCTAACAAAACAAGACACCAGGATGACACAACTCGAGAACAAAATCCTCAGTCTTGAACAAAAGTTATCAACACCAGGAATGACTAACTGTGACAAGACCATCCAAACAATCATAGATAGCCATACCCAACAAATAATATCTCTTAATACAAAGGTTGAAGAAGCAGTAAAAGAATGGAAGAACAACTTAGATAACCAGTTCAGTGACTACTTTGCTCTCCAAGAAGATAAAACTGAGCAAGATAAACTATCGGACGCAGTAATAGTTAACAGTCCACTTTTTCCCAGTGATATGAACCAAACAAACAGTAAAGAAATTACTCTGCAGATCATAAAGGACCAAACAAGTGTTATTGTACCAGAGTCAGAAATAAAAGAAGCCAGGTTACTAGGATCCCATGGTAGAAAAAGTGTTATGCTTAGATTCCACTCACATGACAGGAAAAAAGACTTAATTATTGCATCTATTAAAGTAAAGAAAGAGGTATACATAAACGAGTGTCTTACCAAAAAACGTCAGAACCTCCTTTATAGAGTCAGAAAACTTAAGTGGGAGAATAATGACACAATACACCAATGCTTCACACGAGATGGGAAAATTCTTGTTAGGAAAACAAATGTAGGTCAACTGTACACAATAACGAACGAGAATGATCTATAACGATTTCTCAGGGATACTAATCTTACAAAGAATAACTAAACAATGTCCAACCTAAAAGCCTACGTAGTGTAGTGAATGTTTTGCTCCATTATTGTTCAAATTTCATTGTACAATCTCTTAGTAATTAAATAATCAACTACCTCATTTTGTGATTTTACTAGTAAGCATAAGTCACCTTATGTAATTTTCTTATTTACTATTGTTTGCTTAAACATTAGCTGAATTGATACTTTCTCTGTCCATATTATTACCTCATATTTTTTAAATACTATCAATTGATATTACTTACTAAAATTAATAATTATCATTTTTACTATAATTTCAATTTACTCTTAACATTTTTGACATTTAATAACCATTACTTGTCTAATTACCTTTACCTGTTTTAATACCACATTTACTATCTTAGAGTACTCTTAATTACCTTGTGCTGCCATATAACCTCTAGTATAACTACCAGTGCAATATTGAATGAAATAAACATTACTTTTTCACTTTTTTGTAATCATTATTACTTACTAAAATTTTATTAAACACCATATTTACTACCAGTCAATTTTACTTTTGTACATTAAACATTATTTTATACTTCCCATAACATTTTGTTGCCAAATTTTCAAGTTTGTATATTCAACTCCAACCTTTATATTATCCTTTGTACCTGTGTACCTGTCTACCATCTTACTATCATATTATAACCAAGACATTACCCTTGTTATTTTTTTACTATTATTCTTTTGGTACTATAATTGTGAATTATATTTTGTCAATTTAAATCTAGTTATAATCTTGATCTTGTCAACAACCTATACCAGACTCTAGTGCAATTGCAAGTACCATTTCAATTTGTATTTTTATATTATAAGTTTGTATTATAATTCCTACTCTAAGATTGTTTTCATATCTTAGTGACTATATTGTGTGTGCAATTAGTGTATTTTTCAATTATATTATTGTTCAAGGCCCTTAACTATCTTTTGCTAACTAGTACCAACTACCTCATATATTTTTTTTTCTACTTTTTTTTATTCTTTTGCTACCTTAACTTGCATATTTTATCTTGTCAATTTAAATCTAGTTATACTCTAATTCTTGTAAACAACTTATATAACACCTTAGTGCAATTACAATTGAGAGTCTTGTGCCTTTTTTATATTATTAGATTAAACTCAGTTGTACTATAGTCAATACCAAATTCATTATATTAGACCATATTGCAATTACTAGTGAGAGACTGGTGCTATTGTTAATTTGTATTGTTATATTATTAGATTAAATCTAGTTGTACTATTGCTCATTCTAGCTCAAAACATAGACTCCACAAAAGTCATTATATTAGACCTTAGTGCAATTATTTGATTACCACTTTATTGTTCACCACAACTTATATTAGTCCCTTTTATATTATAATTTTATATTATAATTCTAACTTTAAAGAATTACCTTTAAAGTACTACCTACTATCATATTCCCAAGCTCTATTATTTGATCATCACTTTATTTGTTCACCACAAATTATTTTAGTCCCTTTTATATTGTCTCCTTTATTTTAGCTTTAAAAAACTACCTTAGCTCATTATTTTTACATTTGTTAAATAATTCAGGTGCTATTTTTTTTTTAGCTTTAGAATATTTACTTTATTTTTTACTTAATTCTAACTATAGATTCACTGCAAATCTTACGATTACAAGCATTGATCCTGATACCAACCTCTTATTTAATGACTTAAATGATTCAAACAGTTACTGTAATTACTACACAGCAGAACAATCAAAGGCACTTCTCAGTGCCAACAACAACATAACTATCTTTAACTACAATATCAGATCTTTAAGCAAGCATTATGATGACCTCCTAGCATTACTTAATTCCTTGCATGCCAATATGTTCATCATTACACTAACTGAAACCTGGCTAAAGCCTGATACTACAGATGTCTATGCCATTCCTGGTTACACAGCCATACACAACTGTAGGCCAGACCACCAAGGGGGTGGCACTGCTATATACTACTCAAACCAACTAGAATGTATCACTAATACTTGCACAAGGGACGAACATGGGGAATATATAATAGCTAAATTCAAATCCAAATACCTACAAAAACCTCTCACAGTGATAAACATCTACAGAGTTCCACAATCAAACATTAGCCAATTTAGTCAAAACCTAGGAAGTATAATAACTGATGCACGCATGAACAAAGATCACTTACTACTCTCAGGTGACTTCAATATAAATCTCCTGCAAGACCAGGACCCACATGTTACTGAATTCACAAACACAATGAGTAACTGCATGTTGCTACCAACAGTAACAAAACCTACAAGAGTTACAGAGGCTAGTGTTTCCCTACTTGACCACATCTGGACCAACACCATATCCCCTTTAAAATCAGGCATAATTACAGATAATACCACAGACCACTACCCTACTTTCCTCATAACAACTCTTGGTAAAATACCCCAAGACACTACTAAAGTCACCTTCAGACTTCACAATGAGGCAGCCATTAATAACTTCACAACAGCAGTAACAAACATTGACTGGCACACTGAGCTAGAAACCTATACAGATATTGACGAATGTTTTAATAATTTTCTAAAAAAGACCCAATACCTTTATAACAAGCACTGCCCTAAAAAAACTAAACAGATGACAGCTAAGAGACTGAACAGTCCCTGGCTAACACCCAGCATTCTCAAATCCATAAATACAAAACACCAATATGAAAAACAGTACAGAATGGGTCACACAACCAGAGACCATACAAAACGTTACTCGTCAATCCTGACCAGCCGGATAAGAAGGGCAAAAAAAATTGTATTATGAGAACAGATTATCCAACTTACGAGGTGATATAAAAAAGACCTGGAAAACCCTATCAGAAATTCTGGGAACAAAAAAGATATCACGATATAGCGAAATAAAATTAGCAAAATCAGATGAACCCCAACTCCCACCAACAGAAACAGCAAACAGACTCAATGATTTCTTCTCCACTATAGGTCAAAACCTTGCCAATAAAATCCCAAGCTCAGATACCCCACCAAATGACTACCTCACTGGCAACTACTCGAACACACTGTTCCTAGCTCTGACTAACCCATACGAAGTCTCCCTTATTATCAACGCACTGAAAAACAAGGCAGGAGATTTAAATACCTTACCACCCTTTATATACAAAAAAGCGTCACAAGTACTATCACCAATCATTGCAACACTCTTTAACAAATCCATTGAATCCTCCACCTTCCCTACAGTTCTCAAAATAGCAAGGGTCACCCCGATCCATAAAGGAGGAGACCAAACAGAGTTGAATAACTATAGGCCAATATCCAATTTACACCCTCTCTCAAAAATCTTCGAAAAATTAATTCATAAACGAATCTACTCCTACCTCATCTCCCAAAACATTCTCAACCCCTGCCAATTTGGATTCAGGCCTAATAAAAATACTAATGATGCTATTATACACATGCTAGAACATATATACACTGCAATAGAGAAAAAAGAAGTCCCACTGGGGATCTTCATTGACTTACTTAAAGCTTTTGATACAGTTGACCATGACTTGCTCCACGTAAAATTGTCACACTATGGTATTAGAGGGCACTCCCTCAACTACCTCAAGTCTTACCTCAGCAACAGAAGCCAATATGTGTACGCAAATGGGGCAAGCTCTTCCGCACAACCAATTACAGTTGGTGTCCCACAGGGAAGTGTCCTTGGCCCTCTTCTCTTTCTCCTATACATAAATGACCTACCAAATGCTTCGCAATTACTCAAACCCACACTTTTTGCAGATGACACTACATACGTCTTCTCTCACCCGAGCCCAGTCACGCTAGCCAATACTGTAAACACCGAATTACAGTGGACCCCCGCATAACGATGGCATCACATAGCGATTATTTCGCATACCGCTTACTTTAATTGCAAAAATTTTGCCTCACATACCGCTTAAAAACCCGCTTACCGATTTTCATCCGAGACGCGTCCAATGTGCGGCCTGAGCCACGCTCACATGTTCCGCCGGTGGCATTGTTTACCAGCCAGCCTCCGCGGTAACATCCAAGCATACAATCGGAATATTTCGTATTATTACAGTGTTTTCGGTGCTTTTTCTGGAAAATAAGTGACCATGGGCCCCAAGAAAGCTTCTAGTGCCAACCCTACAGCAATACCTGGAGAGAGAGATAAGGGTGAGAATTACAATAGAGATGAAGAAAAAGATCATTGATAAGTATGAAAGTGGAGTGCATGTCTCCGAGCTGGCCAGGTTGTATAATAAACCCCAATCAACCATCGCTACTATTGGTGGTACAGCTGCTGCTGCTGCTGCACTGTCAGCTGCTGCTGCTGCTGCTGCACTGTCAGCTGCTGCTGCTGCTGTAGCACCGTTGTTGGTGTGGCTTATTGAGAATACCAAGAAACAATTAACCCCAGAGGATTTGCCACCCAGGATAACCCAAAAAAGTCAGTGTCATCGAAGACTGTCTAACTTATTTCCATTGGGGTCCTTAATCTTGTCTCCCAGGATGCAACCCACACAAGTCGACTAACACCCAGGTGAACAGGGAAAAATGCCTGGAACTAGTGCTCATATTGGTGAATTTAAAGCCAGCAAAGGTTGGTTTGAGAGATTTAAGAATCGTAGTGGCATACACAGTGTGATAAGGCCTGTTCTGGAAGAAAATGCCAAACAGGACCTACAGTACTCAGGAGGAAAAGGCACTCCCAGGACACAGTGTCTCATCAGTCATTGCTGCATCTTCAATAAAGGTAAGTGTCATTTATTCACTTAGTAGACTAGTACATGCACAATATATACTGTGCATGTACTACTCTACTATTGTGCATGTATCCTTCTCTTTGTGTGTGGGAAAATGTATATTTCATGTGGTAAAAATTTTTTTTTCATACTTTTGGGTGTCTTGCACGGATTAATTTTATTTCCATTATTTCTTATGGGGAAAATTCATTCGCATAACGATTATTTCGCATAACAATTACCCCTCTTGCACGGATTAAAATCGTTAACCGGGGGTCCACTGTACAGAAAATATCTACCTGGATGAGGACTAACAAAACCTACTTCATTCAGTTTGGTAACAGAGCTACAGATGTACCTCTTAACATAACAATAAACGGATCACCTATCACAAAGCTAACAGAGGGAAAATTCCTAGGGATCCACCTCGATAATAGACTCAAATTTCATACACATATACAACAAACTTCTAAGAAAATTTCCAAGACTGTAGGCATACTATCGAAGATACGGTACTATGTTCCACAGTCAGCCCTCCTGGCCCTTTATCACTCTCTTATTTACCCCTATCTCACCTATGGAATTTGTGCATGAGGCTCAACAACAATTAACCATCTCAGACCACTAATTACCCAACAAAAGGCTGCAGTTAGAATGATAACAAATTCTCACTACAGGCAACACACTCCACCAATATTCAAAACACTCAACCTACTCACCATACAAAACATCCATACTTATTATTGCACCTATTACATACATAGAACACTTAACTCTGATATTAACCCTCCCCTCAAACATCTCCTTGCCAACCTCAACAGAACACATGACCATAACACAAGGCACAGATCACTCTTTGATGTTCCTCGTGTCCATCTCACGCTATGCAAAAACTCAATGCACATAAAAGGCCCTAAAATCTGGAATTCATTACCTGTAAATATAAAAGAAACACTACCTGTTTATAAATTCAAGTCTCTTCTCAAAGATCACTTACTCACTCAAAACCAAATAAATACTGAATAACTGAACCTTATAAATTGTATATCCTATATGTTACTCACAATTATATCACACAAATGTTAAACCTAGGACCCAATCTAACTTTATTTTTTTTTTAAATACACTACCTAACAGAATACTCCATTCGACTGAATGTACAGCAATGCAAGCAACCATATGACCTGTCTTTGTAATACTCATTTGTGCTTTATAGTTATCTGTTTACAATAATGTTTTATCACTGATTTCATCATTGCTTAGTTAATCTTAAGTTAATTTTAAGCCAGCCCGTAATGCTATGCATATAAGTGGCTTTGGCATGCTGCTCTTACCTGTATTTTTTGTACCTCTGTATGTATGCTTAAATTACTAAATAAATAAATAAATAAATAAAAGAGAAAATGTAATTCTTCTGACACTACCTACACAGCTGCTTTGTAAACAAATCTTACATTTACATCAATTTTTATTCTGAGTGTATGTATCATGTTTACATGCTATGTAATGGCTTTCATATATAATTTTGAGGAAAATATCATAGATGGATTAATGAAAATGCCTATATTGATGTAAAATAAGACACTCAGTGTGCCCAAGAGTGATTATCATTACGTAGTATTGGCGTCATGAGTAGAGAGAGACTTAGCGATTTTAATGTGCACCTGCACACCAGCACAGTGTGTAAGTATATTTAGGTACAGGTACACTTAAGTATAATTATCAGAGTACATATAAAATATGCAGTAACTTTAAAACACTTGAAATTTTGGAAAGTTTCCTGACATAATAGATGTGGTCACGGAAAATGTAAACAAACCGGGTGGGGGGCGCCGTATTTGAAAGACTGCTTGCTGTAAAGCAAATTTTGGTCATAATCTGATATCGCCATATTAGCGGAACGCCGTAAGGCGAAACACCGTAAAGCGGGGCCTTACTGTAATACTACTACTAATAATATAATATTATTATTATAACGATAGAGTTTCAGTTCCCTAAATTAATAATAATAATAATTATAATTAATAATTAATAATTAATAAATAATAATTAATAGGTAGTAGGTTGGTAGACAGCAACCACCCAGGGATGTACTACCGTCCTGCCAGATGACTGTGAAACAAAAACCTGTAACTGTTTTGCATGATGGTAGGATTGCTGGTTTCTTTTTCTGTCTCATAAACACGCTAGATAACAGGGATATCTTGCTACTCCTACTTACACTTTGGTCACACTTCACAGACACGCACATGCATATATATATACATACATCTAGGTTTTTCTCCTTTTTCTAAATAGCTCTTGTTCTTCTTTATTTCTTCTATTGTCCATGGGGAAGTGGAAAAGAATCTTTCCTCCGTAAGCCATGCGTGTCGTATGAGGCGACTAAAATGCCGGGAGCAATGGGCTAGTAACCCCTTCTCCTGTAGACATTTACTAAAAAAGAGAAGAAGAAAAACTTTATAAAACTGGGATGCTTAAATGTGCGTGGATGTAGTGCGGATGACAAGAAACAGATGATTGCTGATGTTATGAATGAAAAGAAGTTGGATGTCCTGGCCCTAAGCGAAACAAAGCTGAAGGGGGTAGGAGAGTTTCAGTGGGGGGAAATAAATGGGATTAAATCTGGAGTATCTGAGAGAGTTAGAGCAAAGGAAGGGGTAGCAGTAATGTTAAATGATCAGTTGTGGAAGGAGAAGAGAGAATATGAATGTGTAAATTCAAGAATTATGTGGATTAAAGTAAAGGTTGGATGCGAGAAGTGGGTCATAATAAGCGTGTATGTACCTGGAGAAGAGAGGAATGCAGAGGAGAGAGAGAGATTTTGGGAGATGTTAAGTGAATGTATAGGAGCCTTTGAACCAAGTGAGAGAGTAATTGTGGTAGGGGACCTGAATGCTAAAGTAGGAGAAACTTTTAGAGAGGGTGTGGTAGGTAAGTTTGGGGTGCCAGGTGTAAATGATAATGGGAGCCCTTTGATTGAACTTTGTATAGAAAGGGGTTTAGTTATAGGTAATACATATTTTAAGAAAAAGAGGATAAATAAGTATACAAGATATGATGTAGGGCGAAATGACAGTAGTTTATTGGATTATGTATTGGTAGATAAAAGACTGTTGAGTAGACTTCAGGATGTACATGTTTATAGAGGGGCCACAGATATATCAGATCACTTTCTAGTTGTAGCTACACTGAGAGTAAAAGGTAGATGGGATACAAGGAGAATAGAAGCATCAGGGAGGAGAGAGGTGAAGGTTTATAAACTAAAAGAGGAGGCAGTTAGGGTAAGATATAAACAGCTATTGGAGGATAGATGGGCTAATGAGAGCATAGGCAATGGGGTCGAAGAGGTATGGGGTAGGTTTAAAAATGTAGTGTTAGAGTGTTCAGCAGAAGTTTGTGGTTACAGGAAAGTGGGTGCAGGAGGGAAGAGGAGCGATTGGTGGAATGATGATGTAAAGAGAGTAGTAAGGGAGAAAAAGTTAGCATATGAGAAGTTTTTACAAAGTAGAAGTGATGCAAGGAGGAAAGAGTATATGGAGAAAAAGAGAGAGGTTAAGAGAGTGGTGAAGCAATGTAAAAAGAGAGCAAATGAGAGAGTGGGTGAGATGTTATCAACAAATTTTGTTGAAAATAAGAAAAAGTTTTGGAGTGAGATTAACAAGTTAAGAAAGCCTAGAGAACAAATGGATTTGTCAGTTAAAAATAGGAGAGGAGAGTTATTAAATGGAGAGTTAGAGGTATTGGGAAGATGGAGGGAATATGTTGAGGAATTGTTAAATATTGATGAAGATAGGGAAGCTGTGATTTCGTGTATAGGGCAAGGAGGAATAACATCTTGTAGGAGAGAGGAAGAGCCAGTTGTGAGTGTGGGGGAAGTTCGTGAGGCAGTAGGTAAAATGAAAGGGGGTAAAGCAGCCGGGATTGATGGGATAAAGATAGAAATGTTAAAAGCAGGTGGGGATATAGTTTTGGAGTGGTTGGTGCAATTATTTAATAAATGTATGGAAGAGGGTAAGGTACCTAGGGATTGGCAGAGAGCATGCATAGTTCCTTTGTATAAAGGCAAAGGGGATAAAAGAGAGTGCAAAAATTATAGGGGGATAAGTCTGTTGCGTATACCTGGTAAAGTGTATGGTAGAGTTATTATTGAAAGAATTAAGAGTAAGACGGAGAATAGGATAGCAGATGAACAAGGAGGCTTTAGGAAAGGTAGGGGGTGTGTGGACCAGGTGTTTACAGTGAAACATATAAGTGAACAGTATTTAGATAAGGCTAAAGAGGTCTTTGTGGCATTTATGGATTTGGAAAAGGCGTATGACAGGGTGGATAGGGGGGCAATGTGGCAGATGTTGCAAGTGTATGGTGTAGGAGGTAGGTTACTGAAAGCAGTGAAGAGTTTTTACGAGGATAGTGAGGCTCAAGTTAGAGTATGTAGGAAAGAGGGGAATTTTTTCCCAGTAAAAGTAGGCCTTAGACAAGGATGTGTGATGTCACCGTGGTTGTTTAATATATTTATAGATGGGGTTGTAAGAGAAGTAAATGCGAGGGTCTTGGCAAGAGGCGTGGAGTTAAAAGATAAAGAATCACACACAAAGTGGGAGTTGTCACAGCTGCTCTTTGCTGATGACACTGTGCTCTTGGGAGATTCTGAAGAGAAGTTGCAGAGATTGGTGGATGAATTTGGTAGGGTGTGCAAAAGAAGAAAATTAAAGGTGAATACAGGAAAGAGTAAGGTTATGAGGATAACAAAAAGATTAGGTGATGAAAGATTGGATATCAGATTGGAGGGAGAGAGTATGGAGGAGGTGAACGTATTCAGATATTTGGGAGTGGACGTGTCAGCGGATGGGTCTATGAAAGATGAGGTGAATCATAGAATTGATGAGGGACAAAGAGTGAGTGGGGCACTTAGGAGTCTGTGGAGACAAAGAACTTTGTCCTTGGAGGCAAAGAGGGGAATGTACCTGGAGTTTACCTGGAGAGAGTTTCGGGGGTCAACGCCCCCGCAGCCCGGTCTGTGACCAGGCCTCCTGGTGGATCAGCGCCTGATCAACCAGGCTGTTGCTGCTGGCTGCACGCAAACCAACGTACGAGCCACAGCCCGGCTGATCAGGAACTGACTTTAGGTGCTTGTCCAGTGCCAGCTTGAAGACTGCCAGGGGTCTGTTGGTAATCCCCCTTATGTGTGCTGGGAGGCAGTTGAACAGTCTCGGGCCCCTGACACTTATTGTATGGTCTCTTAACGTGCTAGTGACACCCCTGCTTTTCATTGGGGGGATGGTGCATCGTCTGCCAAGTCTTTTGCTTTCGTAGTGAGTGATTTTCGTGTGCAAGTTCGGTACTAGTCCCTCTAGGATTTTCCAGGTGTATATAATCATGTATCTCTCCCTCCTGCGTTCCAGGGAATACAGGTTTAGAAACCTCAAGCGCTCCCAGTAATTGAGGTGTTTTATCTCCGTTATGCGCGCCATGAAAGTTCTCTGTACATTTTCTAGGTCGGCAATTTCACCTGCTGTTAGAGTGCAGCAATATTCCAGCCTAGATAGAACAAGTGACCTGAAGAGTGTCATCATGGGCTTGGCCTCCCTAGTTTTGAAGGTTCTCATTATCCATCCTGTCATTTTTCTAGCAGATGCGAATGATACAATGTTATGGTCCCTGAAGGTGAGATCCTCCGACATAATCACTCCCAGGTCTTTGACGTTGGTGTTTCGCTCTATTTTGTGGCCAGAATTTGTTTTGTACTCTGATGAAGATTTAATTTCCTCATGTTTACCATATCTGAGTAATTGAAATTTCTCATCGTTGAACTTCATATTGTTTTCTGCAGCCCACTGAAAGATTTGGTTGATGTCCGCCTGGAGCCTTGCAGTGTCTGCAATGGAAGACACTGTCATGCAGATTCGGGTGTCATCTGCAAAGGAAGACACGGTGCTGTGGCTGACATCCTTGTCTATGTCGGATATGAGGATGAGGAACAAGATGGGAGCTAGTACTGTGCCTTGTGGAACAGAGCTTTTCACCGTAGCTGCCTCGGACTTTACTCTGTTGACGACTACTCTCTGTGTTCTGTTAGTGAGGAAATTATAGATCCATCGACCGACTTTTCCTGTTATTCCTTTAGCGCGCATTTTGTGCGCTATTACGCCATGGTCACACTTGTCGAAGGCTTTTGCAAAGTCTGTATATATTACATCTGCATTCTTTTTGTCTTCTAGTGCATTTAAGACCTTGTCGTAGTGATCCAGTAGTTGAGACAGACAGGAGCGACCTGTTCTAAACCCATGTTGCCCTGGGTTGTGTAACTGATGGGTTTCTAGATGGGTGGTGATCTTGCTTCTTAGGACCCTTTCAAAGATTTTTATGATATGGGATGTTAGTGCTATTGGTCTGTATGAGAGTATAGTTTTTACCAACGCTCTTATATGGGTGTGAAGCGTGGGGGATGAATGTTGCAGCGAGGAGAAGGCTGGAGGCAGTGGAGATGTCATGTCTGAGGGCAATGTGTGGTGTGAATATAATGCAGAGAATTCGTAGTTTGGAAGTTAGGAGAAGGTGCGGGATTACCAAAACTGTTGTCCAGAGGGCTGAGGAAGGGTTGTTGAGGTGGTTCGGACATGTAGAGAGAATGGAGCGAAACAGAATGACTTCAATAGTGTATCAGTCTGTAGTGGAAGGAAGGCGGGGTAGGGGTCGGCCTAGGAAAGGTTGGAGGGAGGGGGTAAAGGAGGTTTTGTGTGCGAGGGGCTTGGACTTCCAGCAGGCATGCGTGGGCGTGTTTGATAGGAGTGAATGGAGACAAATGGTTTTTAATACTTGACATGCTGTTGGAGTGTGAGCAAAGTAACATTTATGAAGGGATTCAGGGAAACCGGCAGGCCGGACTTGAGTCCTGGAGATGGGAAGTACAGTGCCTGCACTCTGAAGGAGGGGTGTTAATGTTGCAGTTTAAAGACTGTAGTGTGAAGCACCCTTCTGGCAAGACAGTGATGGAGTGAATGATGGTGAAAGTTTTTCTTTTTCAGGCCACCCTGCCTTGGTGGGAATCGGCCAGTGTGATAATAATAAAAAAAAATAATTATAATAATAATGATAGAGCTTCAGTTCCCTAAATAAAAATAATAATAATAATAATAATAATATAATAATAATAATAATAATAATAATAATAATAATAATAATAATAATGCATAATACGTACGTAATAATAATTCAGATTGCTTCTGCTAGTTGGCACAGCTGGTAAGTAGTAAACATGTTTACATCCCTGTGGCGGCAGTTCTCTCATACTTGTTTGCATTTTTTTAGTCATTTGGCCAAATTTCTTTTTTCTAACCATGGGTCCTAGTGATTTACTGCAGTTAGCCTCAAAAATACTCCGTTTTCTCTTACAGTAAGAACATGGGAAGATACTTTAAGGAAATTGGGACAGAAATGGCCAACGCTTCTGCTGCTGCCTCTGCCACCATATCATGGCCTATTTTATTTATTCTAAAGTGTATATCATGTTTCTGTGCTAATTATATTGTTTATTATGTCATATTAGATGAACTGTGATAGATAAATAAGCAGTACAGTTGATAATAGCATCATATTCAAGTATTTTTTCTTGTCTCTCCAGAGTGCAGGAACGAATTAATGGCTTTTCAATAAATTTAAATGAGGAAAATTAATTTGATATATGAGTAAATTGAGTTACGAGCTAGCTCCAGTAATAGATTAAACTCGTAAGTCAAGGTTCCACTGTATTATTATTCTGACTGCAAGTTTATTCTTGTTATGACATTACAATTTTTTTTTTCCAAAATGGAAGTGTTGTGAAAAGAATGAAATGTTTAAAGATTTTTTTTTTTTTGTGAAATTCACCGAGTATTCAGCACATTCAAGTAATGCCTTATCTTGTATGAGATCAGCTATACCATTACAGTGGACCCTTGCCTAATGAACGCATCGCATAACGTTAAATTCGCCTAATGATACATTTTAAAGCTAACATTTTGCCTCGGCTAACGCTAAAAAACTTGCCCAACGATCTTCGTTCTCGGGTACCAATTAATATCGTTAGGTGAGGGTCCACTGTATTCCACTGAATTAAATATAGCATGCAAAAAAGTCTAATATTTAATAGATATCAGGAAATTTTTAAAATGCGTTATTCATAGAATTAATTCATTTCAAAATACAGTAGACCACAGAGTAACGTGCTATCCATTAACATTTTTCGCATTAATCCTTTCAGTGGCCATCAGGTAGAACTATATCATTAAGACCAGGCTCCATCACAGAGACCAGGCTCCATCACAGAGACCAGGCTCCATCACAGAGGCCAGGCTCCATCACAGAGACCAAGCTCCATCACAGAGACCAGGCTCCATCACAGAGACCAGGCTCCATCACAGAGACCAGGCTCCATCATAGAGACCAGGCTCCATCACAGAGACCAGGCTCCATCACAGAGGCCAAGCTCCATCACAGAGACCAGGCTCCATCACAGAGACCAGGCTCCATCACAGAGGCCAAGCTCCATCACAGAGACCAGGCTCCATAACAGAGGCCAGGCTCCATCACAGAGACCAGGCTCCATCACAGAGACCAGGCTCCATCACAGAGACCAAGCTCCATCACAGAGACCAGGCTCCATCACAGAGACCAGGCTCCATCACAGAGGCCAGGCTCCATCACAGAGACCAAGCTCCATCAGAGACCAGGCTCCATCACAGAGACCAGGCTCCATCACAGAGGCCAGGCTCCATCACAGAGACCAGGCTCCATCACAGAGGCCAGGCTCCATCACAGAGAAGAGGCTCCATCACAGAGACCAGGCTCCATCACAGAGACCAGGCTCCATCACAGAGACCAGGCTCCATCACAGAGACCAGGCTCCATCACAGAGACCAGGCTCCATCACAGAGGCCAAGCTCCATCACAGAGACCAGGCTCCATCACAGAGACCAGGCTCCATCACAGAGGCCAAGCTCCATCACAGAGACCAGGCTCCATAACAGAGGCCAGGCTCCATCACAGAGACCAGGCTCCATCACAGAGACCAGGCTCCATCACAGAGGCCAGGCTCCATCACAGAGACCAGGCTCCATCACAGAGACCAGGCTCCATCACAGAGGACCAGGCTCCATCACAGAGACCAAGCTCCATCCAGGCTCCATCACAGAGGCTAGCTCCATCCAGAGTCCAGGCTCCATCACAGAGACCAGGAGACCAGGCTCCATCACAGAGACCAGGCTCCATCACAGAGGACCAGGCTCCATCACAGAGACCAGGCTCCATCACAGAGGCCAGGCTCCATCACAGAGAAGAGACCAAGCTCCATCACATAGACCAGGCTCCATCACAGAGAGCAGGCTCCATCACAGAGACCAGGCTCCATAACAGATACCAGGCTCCATCACACAGACCAGGCTCCATCACAGAGGCCAGGCTCCATCACAGAGACCAGGCTCCATCACAGAGACCAGGCTCCATCACAGAGGCCAGGCTACATCACAGAGACCAAGCTCCATCACAGAGACCAAGCTCCATCACAGAGAAGAGGCTCCATCACAGAGGCCAGGCTCCATCACAGAGTCCAGGCTCCATCACAGAGACCAGGCTCCATCACAGAGGCCAGGCTCCATCACAGAGACCAAGCTCCATCACAGAGGCCAGGCTCCATCACAGAGACCAAGCTCCATCACAGAGACCAGGCTCCATCACAGAGACCAGGCTCCATCACAGAGACCAGGCTCCATCACAGAGACCAGGCTCCATCACAGAGACCAGGCTCCATCACAGAGACCAGGCTCCATCACAGAGGCCAGGCTCCATCACAGAGACCAGGCTCCATCACAGAGACCAGGCTCCATAACAGAGACCAGGCTCCATCACAGAGACCAGGCTCCATCACAGAGACCAGGCTCCATAACAGAGACCAGGCTCCATCACAGAGACCAGGCTCCATCACAGAGACCAGGCTCCATAACAGAGACCAGGCTCCATCACAGAGACCAGGCTCCATCACAGAGACCAGGCTCCATCACAGAGACCAGGCTCCATCACAGAGACCAGGCTCCATCACAGAGACCAAGCTCCATCACAGAGACCAGGCTCCATCACAGAGACCAGGCTCCATCACAGAGACCAGGCTCCATCACAGAGACCAGGCTCCATCACAGAGGCCAGGCTCCATCACAGAGACCAGGCTCCATCACAGAGACCAGGCTCCATCACAGAGACCAGGCTCCATCACAGAGGCCAGGCTCCATCACAGAGACCAAGCTCCATCACAGAGGCCAGGCTCCATCACAGAGACCAAGCTCCATCACAGAGGCCAGGCTCCATCACAGAGACCAAGCTCCATCACAGAGGCCAGGCTCCATCACAGAGACCAGGCTCCATCACAGAGACCAGGCTCCATCACAGAGTTCTTCATCCTGAGCTTGGCTAACTCAGATAAGCTAAGTGTGGCATATTTGGGACTAGATATGAAAGTAAGGGTGTGTGGGGGAGTGTGCACAGTATAAAAAAAATTCTGCCCCATGTGGTTTATGATTGGAAAAACAAAGCTGTGACAGTGTGTATGGTTTAACTGGCTGTTTCTTGATATCGTTTGATAGAATGGAAGACATACTACTGAAATAAATGTGATTGGGAGAAGCTTGAAATTGAGCTCAAAGTAGCAGAAATATTTGATTTTTTCTGATATTTCACAGGATGAGCAATGCCTTCCTACATCCCTCAATCTATTTTATGAGTTTTTAATAGGTCTGATTCAATTATTGGGTGTCTGTAAACCATGACCAATGTTTTCTGGTTATATTTTATTACGTGAGAAATAGAGAAAATATTCTATTTTTGTTTGAATACAAACCCTTCAGAGGGCAAGCCTGGCAAAAATGCAATTTCGAAACTGATTTCCTATAACTGGATAGAGCAGCTCAATGTGAGGTTAATGAGCTCATATAAATTGCGTTGTAAAAGCTACTTGTAGAGCAATTGCTAATATGCGAAGTCCGACTAAACTCGGACCTGCCCGTTAGAGGGAGAACCATTTAAAATGTTGCAAAGTTGTAGATGTTAATAAAATGCCAAATAAATATTTTTTAAATTTATTATGCAAATAGACAATATCAAAAACATAAAGGAACTTGATAAATTAGACACATGTGCAACTCTTGGGTATCTTTGTTGAGGAAACGTTTCGCCACACAGTGGCTTCATCAGTCCATACATAGGAGAAACTTGAAGAACAGGAGGAGAATGAGGTAATCAGTCCCTCAACCTTGAGTCGATGTGTTCAGTCCATCAATCTTGAGTAGAATACGGCAGATGAGCGGAGAAGCAGCTTATAAACCGTATGGCAGGAGAGGTGCAGCAGTCATAGGTCGTGTCACATTTGTTCAATGTGGAAGTAGGTCGTGCCCAAGAATTAGGCAAGCGAAGAATTCCTAAGTATTAAGATCCCAAGAAGTTGCAGTGTCTGACAGGTTTGTAGATGAATGGTTCAGAGAACCGACATGTTGATAAATTAGACACATGTGCAACTCTTGGGTATCTTTGTTGAGGAAACGTTTCGCCACACAGTGGCTTCATCAGTCCATACATAGGAGAAACTTAAAGAACAGGAGGAGAATGAGGTAATCAGTCCCTCAACCCTCAGTCCCTCAGAGGGGCCAAGAGACATGACTAATGAACAGAGGATATGTTATTTTAGTGCCAAGAATGTCTACATTGTTTATTTTGGACCCTATTTTGAAATTGGCATCTTTTTTAATTTGTGTGAAATTGGCCAAATTGCCAAATTCTGACCACTTTATTGGGTAGTTCAAATCGGTAAATGGGCGGTTTCTTGTACTTAACTGATAGAAAAAATGGAGTTCTAAAGAAATAGCTATGAGTTTGGTCAACTGGAACAGCAGAATTGGTCAAAGTCAGCGAAACTGCCAATGTGTATATGTCGCTGAGACCACTAACTTCGTGGGAGCATAATTCCGTGCGTTTTTGACAAAATTTCGTACTTTTGGTGTCATTACCATCGGGTAAAGATTCTCTATCATTTCATAAGAAAAAATAATTTTTTTTTTTCCAAAAATTTTGCGACATAGAATGACAGTTTCAGAAAGGGGTTTGCGACAGTCAAAGGGTAAAATTTAGTAATATATATAGGAGAAGGGGTTACTAGCCCCTTGCTCCTGGCATTTTAGTGACCTCTTATGACACGCATGGCTTACAGAGGAAGAATTCTGTTCCACTTCCCCATGGAGATAAGAGGAAATAAACAAGAACAAGAACTTGAAAGAAAATAGAAGAAAACCCAGAGGGGTATGTATATATATGCTTGTACATGTATGTGTAGTGTGACCTAAGTGTAAGTAGAAGTAGCAAGATGTACCTGAAATCTTGCATGTTTAAGAGACAGAAAAAAGGACACCAGCAATCCTACCATCAGGTAAAACAATTACAGGCTTTCGTTTTACACTCACTTGGCAGGATGGTAGTACCTCCCTGGGCGGTTGCTGTCTACCAACCTACTACCTAGAAGAATTCATATATACACTACAAAATTTTATAGAAATATTTATATACTGAAAGTAAAATTAGCATCTAAACGGGCAAGTCCGAGTTTGCTCAGACTTGTTTTGTTGCACTTTTTTCATTTGAATGGTGCACTCATATTATGCTTCAGACAGACTTTATATATCAAAATATGGCTAAACTATTCATTTACGCACTAGACACACAAATCAGTACTTACCAACATTGTAGAGGGTATAATCCAAAAGTATATGAGTAACACTTGATGAAAAAATGTGTCAAGGCGATGCCAAGCTAGAAGTATTTGCATTTTGCTCTCTTGACCAATGGGAAGCAAGCAGACACCATCACCACTTAGCTGGAGTGACTCAGGGAAGGCTTCTGATTGGTCAGAAATAAAGAACGGGAACCCAGATGCGAGGGGGGGGAGTAGGATGACATGCGCAAAAAAAGACATTTTCAGGTCCGAGTACACTCGGACCTGCCTGGTAAAGGGAATGGAAGGCATGTGTCATATAGAAGAGGCCTGGAGACATGACTAGTGAACAGAGGAAATGTTGTTTTAGTGCCAGGAATGCCTATATTGTTTATTATGGACTCTATTTTTATTTTTTTATTTTTATTAACACATAGGCAGTCTCCCATCAAGTCAGGTGGCCCAATAAAGAAAAACTTTCATCATCATTCACTAGATCACTGTCTTGTCAGAGGCACACTTACACTACAGTTATAAAACTGCAGACACTGTAATTCCCATCTCCAGGATTCAAGTCTGGCCTGCCGGTTTCCCTGAATTCCTTCATAAATGTTACCTTGCTCACACTCTAACAGCACATCAAGTCCTAAAAACCATTTGTCTCCATTCGCTCCTACCTAAGATGCTCATGCATGCCTGCTGGAAGTCCAAGCCCTTCACACACAAAACTTCCTTTACTCCCTCCCTCCAACCTTTCCTAGGCCGACCACTACCCCACCTTCCCTCCACTACACATTTACACACTCTCGAAGTCATTCTATTTTGTTCCATCCTCTCTACATGTCTGAATTGCCTCAACAACCCCTCCTCAGCCCTCTGGATAATAGTTTTGGTAATTCCACACCTCCTGCTAATTTCCAAACTATGAATTCTCTGCAGTATATTCACACCACACATTGCTCCCAGACATCTCCACTGTCTCCTGCCTTCTCCTTGTTGCAACATTCACCACCCATACTTCACACCCAAATATCTGAATACATTCACCTCCTCCATACTCTCTCCCTCCAATCTGATATCCACTCTATCGTCACCTAATTTTTTTGTTATCCTCATCACCTTACTCTTTCCTATAGTCACTTTTAATTTTCTTCTTTTACATACTCTACCAAACTCATCCACCAACCTCTGCAACTTCTGTTCAGAATCTCGCAAAAGCAAAGAGCAACTGTGACAACTCCCACTTCGTGTTAAATTCTTTATCTTTTAACCCCACACGTCTTGCCAACACCTAAGCATTCACTTATCTTACATCCTACAACCCCATGTATAAATATATTGAACAACCATAGTGACATCACACATTCTTATCGAAGGCCTACTTTTATTGGGAAATAATCTCCTTCTCTCCTACATACTCTAACCTGAACTTCACTATCCTCATGAAAAATCTTCACTGCTTTCAGTAAGCTACCTCCTATTCCATACATTTGCAACATCTGCCACATTGCTTCCTAATCCACCCTGTCATATGCCTTTTCCAAATCCATAAATGCCACAAAAACCTCTTTACCCTCATCTAAATACTGTTCACCTATATGTTTCACTGTAAACACTTGGTCTACACTTCCCCTACCCTTCCTAAAGCCTCCTTGTTTATCTCCTATCCTGCTCTCTGTCTTGCTCTTAATTCTTCCAATAATAACTCTACCATACACTTTACCAGGTATACTCAACAGGCTTATTTCCCTATAATTTCTGCACTCTCTTTTGTCCCCTTTGCCTTTATACAAAGCAACTATGCATGCTCTCTGCCAATCCCTAGGTACCTTATCCTCTTCCATACATTTATTAAATAAAAGCACCAACCACTCCAAAACTATACCCTCCCCTGCTTTTAACCATTTCAGAGTTGACACCTCTGATCCTTAACCCTTTGACTGTCGCGGTCGTATATGTACGTCATAGGAGATACCGTGTTTGACGTATCTATACGCATAAATTCTAGCGGCTTCAAATCAAGCAGGAGAAAGCTGGTAGGCCCACATGTGAGAGAATGGGTCTCCATGGTCAGTGTGCACCATATAAAAAAAATCGGGGAGCCAGTGGTGCATTGTGGGAATACCATTTCAGTCGTCCTTTTTCAGCATGTCTAGCGGTAAGAAATATGTGACTTCCCTGCAAATCTGGGACTCTTCTCTTCCCAAGTGATGCTCTAACACAGATGGAAGTGTCAATGAAGATCAATTTCATGATTTCGAGGAGTTTGAGACCAAAAGCAATAGAGGAGGTGGAGGAGGAGGAGGAGGAGGAGGAGGAGGAAGAGGAGGAGGAAGAAGAGGAGGAGGAAGAAGAGGAGGAGGAAGGAAGGAGGAAGAGGAAGGAAGAAGGAAGAGGAAGGAAGGAGGAAGAGGAAGGAAGGAGGGAGGAGGAGGAAGGAGGGAGGAGGAGGAAGGAGGGAGGAGGAGGAAGGAGGGAGGAGGAAGGAGGGAGGAGGAAGAAGGAGGGAGGAGGAGGAAGGAGGAGGAAGGAGGGAGGGAGGAGGAGGGAGGAGGAGGAAGGTGGAAGGTGGAAGGAGGAGGAAGAAGAAGAAGAAGAAGAAGAAGAAGAAGAAGAAGAAGAAGAAGAAGAAGAATAAGAAGAATAAGAAGAAGAATAAGAAGAATAATAATACCTAATACCTAATAATAATAATATGTAATAATATGTTCCCTTGAGGCATGAAAACAGTTCACCCCATGACAGTGACAAGATAAGGGGAGATAACATCTGATAAGAGCTGACCTTTGATGAGGGTAAATGAGGGTGGAGGGAGGGGGGCAGCTGTCCATCTGTCAAGAGCCAGGAGGAGGAGGAGGAGGAGGAGAAGGAGAACAAGGAGGAGGAGGAGGAGGAGGAGGAGGAGGAGGAGGAGGAGAAGGAGAAGGAGAAGGAGAAGGAGAAGGAGAAGGAGGAGGAGGAGGAGGAGGAGGAGGAGGAGGAGGAGGAGGAGGAGGAGGAGGAGGAGAAGGAGAAGGAGAAGGAGAAGGAGAAGGAGAAGGAGAAGGAGAAGGAGAAGGAGGAGGAGGAGGAGGAGGAGGAGGAGGAGGAGGAGAAGATGACGACGAACAAACATTTGTCTGTCTGTCTATTTGTCTGTCTGCCAAACTCCCTGTCTATCCGTCTAGCTCTGTCTCAGAGAGAGCCACAAGACTGTGTCATCATCAAGTTTACTCACATCTTCAAGCAGAGTATAGCACTTTGTCTGGATTTTTTGGGTTATCCTAGGTAATTTACACTATGTATAGTTGTATTTATGTGTACCTGTGAGACAGAGATAGACAGAGAGAGAGAGAAAGAGAGACAGATTGAAAGAGATAGAATGAGGGAGAAAGATAATTAGATAGAATGGAGGGGGAAGCAGCATCCGACCCCATTGTTTTGACAGGCGGTAGGGGGAGTGACTAATGAGACAATATGTCATTTTGACAGCTGCCGACTCCTGACTCAAAACAATTATAAGCCACACACTCGCACACAAGACAAGCTTGCTGAAGGGTGATAATAGCAGTTTTATGAAAGTATCTAGTGACTATATATGTGTATATATATTATAGAAACCAGAAGCAAGAAGGGAAGGCAGGAATGAAGGAAGGACTAGATGAAAGGAAGGAAAAAAGTAATGAAGGACAGATGAAGGAATGTAGGAAGAGAGGTGGAATGCCCTCCAGGTAGTCTCCAGGTAGGAAAGGAATGAAGGAAATTAGGAAGGAAGGAATGATGACACACGACCATTTACCTAGGATAACTACATAACACAACTGCCTGCTAATACTTTGAAGAAAACTGCTCAGACGAGGTGTTTTGTCTTTGCACATAAAAAAAAAATTCAACAAAAATGCACACACACTGATTTTATGTGTGAGAGTGTAAAACACCATTGTGTATGACACCATGTTTTATGTTTGAGGAGTGTAAAACACCACTGTGTATGACACCATGTTTTATGTTTGAGGAGTGTAAAACACCACTGTGTATGACACCATGTTTTATGTTTGAGGAGTGTAAAACACCACTGTGTATGACACCATGTTTTATGTGTGAGAATGTAAAACACCACTGTGTATGACACCATGTTTCACAGAGTTCCACAAGCTGCAGAACTTCTAGGAGTATGTTCAGTGACTGTATATTGGTATATATATTATAGAACAATAGTAATAAAAAATTTTTTGTATTGTTTGTCTTTGTAAACAAGTTTTGTAAACAATATATTGATAATTATGTTTGTGTGCTTATTGTGTTGTATACAACGAGTGTATATATGTACATTGCACCTTACTTTGGTCTCACAGGCCACATAAGTTATGTGAAAAAATAAAATAGTGAAAAAAACAACAAACCTTCAAATACAAGTAAACTAAAGTTTACCGGGTGAGTGGCAGTCGCCGCTGTTGCCATACGCGGCTCATTTTCTGCAAACTTCATGCCTCTATATCTCGGTAAGTACTGATGGGAAAAATTTTTTTTTGGGACTAAAACAATCAGAAAAATAATCTTAACATTTTCATAAGAAAAAATAATTTTTTTTTTTTCGAATATTTTGCGACACCAGGAGACACTTCAGGATTGGGCCCTTCGACAGTCAAAGGGTTAACTCACTCTCTGGATAAAAAAAAAAAAAAAAAAAAAAAATTACCAAAATCTCAAGAATAATTTTGTGAGTGTTATAGGAGAAAATTTTCTTTTTGCAATTAATACTTACTGAGATATTGAGGCGTGAAGTTGGCAGAAAGTGAACCGCTCATGGCAACATCACCAACTGCCACTTGCTAATATTATATTTACTATTATTCTACTTTTTTATTTTATTTTTTCAAGTAACTTTTATGGCTTAAGAGACCAATATAAGTCATATTGTATATATATTCACTCGTTGTTTACAACTCAATAAGCTCACAAACATTGTTATCACTGTATTGTTTACAAAACATGTACACACAAAACAACAATAAAAAACTGTTTATTACTATTGTTCTATAATATATACGTACAGTAGGGCCCCACTTTTCGGTGTTTTGCCTTATGGCGTTCCGCTAATACAGAGATCTCAAATTACGACCAAAACTTTCAATACGGCAAGTGGTCTTTCAAACAGGCGCGGGCCACCCGGTTTGTTTACATTCTCCATTAGCACATCTCTCTATTATGTAATAATAATCACTCTTGGGCACATTAACCCTTTGACTGTTTCAGGCCCCTTTCTGAAACTGTCATTCTATGTCGCTAAATTTTTGAAAAAAAAAAAAAAAAAAAAAAATTTTCTTATGAAATGACAGAGAATCTTTTCCCGATGGTAATTACACCAAAAGTTCGAAATTTGGTTGAAAACTCATGGAATTACGCTCCCGCAAAGTTAGCGGTCTCAGCGACATATGCGTAACGGTGATTTCGCCGACTTTGAGCCCTATTTTCAGCCAATTCCGTTTTATCCAGTTGACCAAACTCATAGCTATTTCTTTAGAACTCCATTTTATCTATCAGCTGAGTACAAGAAACCGCCCATTTACCAATTTGGACTACCCAATATTGTGGTCAGAATTTGGCAATTTGGCCAATTTCACGCAAACTAAAAAAAGATGCCAATTTCAAAATAGGGTCCAGAATAAACAAGGTAGACATTCTTGGCACTAAAATAACATATCCTCTGTTCATTAGTCACATCTCTAGGCCCCTCTTATATTATTATTGCTTTCTATTTTGATTTTTTATTCATACAAAAAAATACAAATTTACTGTTATGCAGACTACTGCATCATTGTAAAAATGGTATAAATAATATCAGTGCACTAGTGAAAGAATATTAGACTCCCCAGTTGACGTGTATTGGACGTGTGGTGTGATTTGTTTACTCCTGAACATTGGTAAAAATTGAACATTTCCGCTACTTTGAGCTCAGTTTCAAGGTCGTTTTCATCGTCAAAGTAATGAAAATCATCTCTATTTCTGTAATATGTTTTCCATTTTATCACCTAAGACCATGAAAACGCAAATACATCGATAAATACTATACGAAAATACACCTCAAAGTCGGCGTTTTAATCCAAAAAAAACGATCAGTTTTTTTTTTCTCATTACGCACTGTGTGCTGCAAGATTTTTTTTATGTGGTGCACACTGACCACACAGACCCATTCTCTCATATGTAGGCCTACCAGCTTTCTTCCGCTTGATCTGAAGCCGCTAGAATTATTGAGTATATATATGTCTGAAACACTGGCTCGTAAGACATATATATACGACCAAAACAGTCAAAGGGTTAAATGTCTAATTTTACATCAGTATAGACATATTCATTTTCCATCTATGATGTTTTCTTCAAAATTATATAAGAAACATTTTACATAGCATATAAACATGCTGTTTATATGCTAAGGAGCTGTGGTTGCCAGGTGGAGCAAAAACATTATGTAGTACTAATAATAATCACTCTTGGGCACGTTAAATGTCTTATTTTACGTTAATATAGACATTTTCATTAATCCATCTATTATACTTTCTTCAAAATTATGTAAGATACACGTTACATAACATACAAACATTTTGTTTATATACTATGGAGGTGTGATAGCTGGGCAGAGGGAAAACATTGTCACTCCCCTTAATACATAATGCTTTTGTTTACAATTCTTGGCATGAATTATTCATTACTTCTCACTTTGTTTATGATGACATCTAAAGGTAGTTGTTAGAAATGATTAAACTCAGTGAACATGGTATTTCGATGGTAATAATATGGCTCTGGGCCACATTAAACATGGTGTAGCTATGTAGCCCAGGCAGAATACATACTTACATTATTATTTTAACTGATAATTATATGTATGTGTACCTGTACCAAGCTAAACTTACACACTGTACTGGCAAGCAGGTACACATTAAAATCACTAAGTGTCTTATTAGTCTTGAAGATGCCATATTAACCCTTTCAGGGTCAAGAGGTCCTGTCCTAAACTCGTTTTCAGGGTCGAAAATTTTTCGAAAAAAAAAAAAATTATTTTTTCTTATGAAATGATAGAGAATCTTTTCCTGATCATAATGACACCAAAAGTATGAAATTTGATGGAAAACTTACGGAATTATGCTCTCGCGAAGTTAGCGGTCTCGACGATGTTTACGCATTGGCGATTTCGCCCACTTTGAGCCCTATTTTCGGCCAATTCCAGTGCACTAGTCGACAAAAATCAAACCTATTTCGCTAGAACTCCATTTTTTCTATCGAATGAGCACAAGAAATGACCCATTTACCGATTTCAACTATCCAATAAAGTGGTCAGAAATTGGCAATTTTCCCAATTTCACACAAATTTCAGAAGATGCCAATTTCCAAATAGGGTCCAGAATAAACAAGACAGACATTCTTGCCACTAAAACAACATTTTCTTTGTTCATTAGTCATGTCCCCAGGCCTCTCTTACATCTCTTTTGCATTCCACTTAGAATTTTTATTCTCACAAAAAATAGAAGATTTACTGTTATGCAGACTACTGCATTAGTGTCAAAATGGTATAAATAATATCAGCGCATTTGTGAAAGAATATTAGACTCGTCAGCTGATGTGTATTGGACTCGTGGCATGATTTGTTTACTTGTTAATTTTGGCAAAAATCGAACATTTCTGCTACTCTGAGCTCAGTTTCAAGGTACTTTTCTTTATGGAACCAATCAAAATCATCTCAATTTCTGTAATATATCTTCCATTCTATAAAATGAGACCAGGAAAACTAAAATACAACCATAAATACCATATGAAAATACACTGCAAAGTCACTGTTTTAACCCTCTGACTGTTGCAGGCCCCTTTCTGAAACTGTCATTCTGTCGCAAAATATTCGAAAAAAAAAAAAAATTTCTTACCAAAATGTTAGAATTATTTTACCGAGTGTTTTAAGCCTAAAAAAATTTTTGCCATCAGTACTTACCGAGATATACAGGTGCAAAATTGGCAGAAAATGAGCGGCGTATGGCAACAGCGGCGAATACCGCCCACCCGGTATTCCTTTATTTACTCAAATTCGAAGTTTTCTTGTATTTTCCAATATTTTTCTTTTCTAAGTAACTTATGTGGCCTGTGAGACCAAAGTAAGGTTCATTGTTCAAATATACACTCATTGTTTACAACACAATAACTGAACAAACATTATCACTATTAGATTATGTATAAAACTTGTTTACACAAACAAACAATACAAAACATTGTTTATTACTATTGTTCCATAATATATATACATATGTACAGTCACTGAACACTTTCCTAGAACTGCTGCAGCTTGTGGAACTCTTTGAAACATAGGTATATGCAGAGTGGTACTTGACACTCCTCACACATAAAACGAGTGTCTCTGCATGTTTGTGGGCGTTTTGTGGTATGTCCACATACAAAACACCTCTTCTGAGCACTTTTCTTGAAAGCAGTAAGAGGCAGTTGTACGAGGTACTGATCACCAGGCCTCAAACGAGATGGCATGTGTTGGTAATTTCGTGGGCACTGGTCTATTGCAGGTGTTGCTCCTTGGTACTTGACGATTATTTGTCTGATGACTGACAAACAAAATTCACCATATTTTGGTTTGTTGTTGGTCCTCAACTTGTATATGTTAAAAGCATTTAGCATGGAAATATCAAGAAGATGGAAAAAAAGTTTTATATATCACTTATAACTATTGCATACACAATCAACAAACCCAATCTGCATGTCACATTTGTCCACTAAGCACATATTGAGGTTGTAGTCCATGACAGCTGCAGGTTTTAGAATGGGTTCATTGGTCTCTCTATTGTGCCTGCCAGTGTATGCCATTTTGTTTCGGTGAACTGATGTCAATACACAAATAACCCGCACATAGAAGAGAGGAGCTTACAATGACGTTTTGGTCCGACTTGGACCATTTACAAAGTCACACTAACCAGAAGTGGAGCAAGACGGCTATATATAGGCAGGAAGAGGTAGTGGTGGTAGTACTAATAGTAGTAGTAGTGGTAGTAGTAGTGGTAGTAGTAGTAGTAGTAGTGGTAGTAGTGGGGAGCTAAGGAGGAGGAGCCAGTCAAATATAAAGAAAGGGGAGCACTGCAAGGGAGCTAGGTGCCCATAGAGTGAGAGCAAGTGCACAGGTGGGGGGAAGGGGAAGTGATGAAATAAATAATGAAGGAACAGAAACACACGATAGAAGAAAGACAAAAAAGGAAAGAGGAAAGGGGAAGAGAGAGAAGAAGGAAAAAAAAAAAAATTGGAGTCAGGTTAAGTCAGGGATGTTCTGAAGTTTGGAACATTTTACAATGTAGTAGGAGAGGAAGGCATCTACAGAGACGAAGCCAGGACTAAGATTCATACAAGGAAACTTGTGTATTAGAGAGGATTCAACTAGACGGCGATGGTTGGAGTTGGAAGTAGGGAAGACAGTTTTAGCAGAAGACCAGTCTATAGGATGGCTGTGATCTCTGATGTGACAGAAAAGAGCACTGTTAGTGTCATTAGTGACATTATTTTTGTGCTCCCTAAGTCTGTCAGAAAGAGATCGGCCAGTTTCTCCAAAGTATTGAAGAGGACAGGAGGAGCAAGAAATAGAGTAGACACCAGGAACATCTGTAGAAGGAGGAGAGGTATGAACGAGATTAGTGCGAAGAGTGTTAGTCTGGTGGAAAGTAAGCTTGATGTCTGAGGGACGGAGAGATCAAGCTTACTTTCCGCCAGACTAACACTCTTCGCACTAATCTCGTTCATACCTCTCCTCCCTCTACAGATGTTCCTGGTGTCTACTCTATTTCTTGCTCCTCCTGTCCTCTTCAATACTTTGGAGAAACTGGCCGATCTCTTTCTGACAGACTTAGGGAGCACAAAAATAATGTTAGGCTTGCCGACACTAACAGTGCTCTTTTCTGTCACGTCAGAGATCACAGCCATCCTATAGACTGGTCTTCTGCTAAAACTGTCTTCCCTACTTCCAACTCTAACCATCGCCGTCTAGTTGAATCCTCTCTAATACACAACTTTCCTTGTATGAATCTTAGCCCTGGCTTCGTCTCTGTAGATGCCTTCCTCTCCCACTACATTGTAAAATGCTTCAAACTTCAGAACACCCGTGACTTAACCTGACTCCTCATTTTTTTTTTCTTCTTCTCCCTTTTCCCCTTTCCTCTTTCATTTTTTGTCTTTTTTCTGTCGCGTGTTTCGTTCCTTCATTATTTATTTCATCACTTCCCCTTCCCCCCACCTCTGTGCACTTGCTCTCCCTCTATGGGCACCTAGCTCCCTTGCAGTGCTCCCCTTTCTTTATATTTGACTGGCTCCTCCTCCTTAGCTCCCCACTACTACCACTACTACTACTACTACCACTACTACCATCACCACCTCTTCTTGCCTATATATAGCCGTCCTGCTCCACTTCTGGTTAGTGTGACTTTGTAAATGGTCCAAGTCGGACCGAAACGTTGTCGTAAGCTCCTCTCTTCTATGTGCGGGTTATTTGTGTATCGTTCCAGTCACGGTATTGTGCCTTTTTTTTGTTATTTAACTGATGTCAAGAATGTGACATCATGTTTGTCATGCCACCGAAATGCCATGGTGTCACTGGCAGCAAAGGCCTGCACCTCACCTCTGTGAGTGCCAGCGTCGAACCTTGGCATATGCTCATGATTACCATGCACTGTGCCACACACGTCTGTCATGTTCACTTGCAAGAAATCACTGAGTATGGGGCTTGTGTACCAGTTATCAGTATATAACATATGCCCCTTACCAAGATATGGTTCCATCATTGTTCAAACCACATCACCAGAGATGCCCAATAACTTCCTGGTATCTCCCAATGTATTACTGCCAGTGTACACAATGATATCCAAAACAAGACCACTTTTACAATCACACAGTACAAATAACTTTATACCAAAGCGTTTCCTCTTGCTTGGTATGTACTGCTTGAATGAGAACCTTCCATTGAATAAAATCAAATACTCATCAATAACAAGCTTCCTGAAGGGATAAAAATACATGCAACACTTTTGTTTCAGGTACATAAACACATTTCTGATCTTATATAACCTGTCAGTTTTGTCAGGCCTGGTTTTGTTTGAAAAGTGTAACATATGTAACAGTATCAAAAAACGATTTACTCCTATAATGTCACTAAAACCTGGGGTTGAAATCAGGCGCTCTGTTGGCCAGTATGTGGTGACAGTGTGCTTATACACGTGTGGCATAAGCATTATTGTGGCAAAGAACAGGTACATTTCTGCCACAGTTGTGTCCTTCGACTAGTGTAGCCATGACCTTGGTGAAAGAATTGTATTTGCCATAGTGTACTCATAGTATGTGTTGGTTTCCCTGACAATAATTTCCAGCAGGGGTTCATCAAAGAATAACTGAAAGCATTCTAGTTCAGTGGCATTGTTCCCAAGTGTACACGATGGCCGTATTCCACTTTGTGTTTCATCGAAGTCATGGGGATTGGGAATAAAATCGTCACCTTGCTGCCAATTCCAGATGCGGTGTGCTGGTGGGTTCTGGATATTGAAACGTGGTTGTAGTTGTGCAGGTTGTGGTTGTGGATGTTGTGGGAGTGTGGGGTTGGCTGACGCTGGTTGTAGTTGTGCAGTCAGTAGCATCGGTAGTAGTGTGGCCTGGTGCTGGTGCCACATGACTCATGCCACCGTCAACACCATCACCATCACCTTTTTCCCCATGCACATTACACATCCTCATTGTAACAATATTGTCATCTTCACTGTCAGGTCATGGTGCAGGGCCACGGGATGTACTCTCAGATTTACTCCTTTGCCTTGGAAGGGCATAAGGCACACTACGAGAATGCATCCTGCGTCAAAGATACTGCCGTTTCACTGGCAAATATTCTCCCTCACTGCCGCTACTCGAGCTGATGTCCATAACTTTGAAATCACTATCATTGTCACTTTCACTGCTCAGATCTGAGTCCTGTAAACGGGGAAATAGTTTCCTTTTTCGTCCTGGTACAAGTGAACATGAATGAGATGTGCCAGCACCAGAGGTGGACGGTTGTGGGTCATCGGGGTTTTCATCACTAATTACGTAATCCTGGGCACTGCTTTCAGTCACACCCTCTCCAAAACCATGAAATTCACTTTCATTGGCACTTTCATCATTGTTAGAACTATCACTTGGGAACAGTAGACCTCCAATACACCAAGGAGTAAGATTCTTCTTACCACGAGGCATGGTGAAAATGGACTACCAAGATGGTGTTCCCACAATGCACCACTGAGTCCCAGATTTTTTTCATAGGGTGCACACCCACCACTGAGACCCATTCTCTCTCATGTAGGCCTACCAGCTTTCTCCCGCTTGATTTGAAGCTGCTAGAATTTACACGTATAAATACGTCCAAAACAGTGGCATGTAAGATGTATATATACGACCAAAACAGTCAAAGGATTAAACCAAAAACATAGTGGGAGTTTTTTTTTTTCTCATTATTCACTGTGTGCTGAAGAATTTTTTTTATACTGTGCACACTGACCACATAGACCCATTCTTTCATATGTAGGCCTACCAGCTTACTCTCACTAGATTTAAAGGTGCTAGAATTTAGGCGTACTAGTACGTCAATAACCCTGGTGCATAAGCCGTACTAGTATGTCGGAAACCCTGAAAGGGTTAATAATAATGATAATAATAACAAAATAATAATCACTCTGAGGAGCATTAACCCTTTCAGGGTTTCCGACATACTAGTACGGCTTACGCACCAGGGTTATTGACGTACTAGTATGCGTAAATTCTAGTGCCTTCAGATCTAGTGAGAGGAAGCTGGTAGGCCTACATATGAAAGAATGGGTCCATGTGGTCAGTGCGCACAGAATAAAAAAAAAATTCTGCAGCACACAGTGAGTAATGAGAAAAAAAAAAAAAACTTTGACCATGTTTTTGGTTTAAAACAGCGACTTTGCACTGTATTTTTGTATGGTATTTATTGTTGTATTCTAGTTTTCCTGGTCTCATTTTATAGAATGGAAGACATGTTACAGAAATTGAGATGATTTTGATTGGTTTCACAATGAAAAGTATCTTGAAATTGAGCTCAAAGTAGCAGAAATGTTCGATTTTTGCCAAAGTTCAAAAGTAAACAAATCATGCCATGCATCCAATACACGTCAACTGGTGAATCTAATATTCTTTCACAAGTGCCCTGATATTATTTATACCATTTCTACACTAATGCAGTAGTCTGCATAACAGTAAATCTTTTATTTTTTGTGAGAATAAAAATTCAAAGTGGAAAGCAAAAGAAATGTAAGAGGGGCCTGGGGATGTGACTAATGAGCAGAGAAAATGTTATTTTAGTGCTAGGAATGTCTGCCTTGTTTATTCTGGGCCCTATTTGGAAATTGGCATCTTTTGAAATTTGTGTGAAATTGGCAAAATTGCTAATTTCTGACCACTTTATTGGATAGTTAAAACCGGAAAATTGGGGGTTTCTTGTACTTATTCGATAGAAAAAATGGAGTTCTAGTGAAATAGTTATGATTTTTATCGACTAGTACACTGGGTTGAAAATGGGCGAAATTGCCGATGTGTAAACATCGCCGAGACCGCTAACTTTGCGAGAGCATAATTCCAAGAGTTTTCCATCAAATTTCATACTTTGGTGTCATTATGATCGGGAAAAGATTCTCTATCTTTTCATAAGAATTTTTTTTTTTTTTCGAAAAATTTTCAACCCTGAGAACAAGTTTAGGAGAGGGCCTCTCGACCCTGAAAGGGTTAAATATCGTATAAAACATTAATATAGACATTTTGCTTAATCCATCTAAATACACACCACAGTAGAATAAATTAACTTAAGTATGAGATGTGGTAGCCAGGTAACTTGTAGGACTTGTGGTAGCCAGGCAACTTGTAGGACTTGTGAAGAAACCCAGATGCGTTCATCTGGTTTGTTTAAAATATGTGTGGGTGGGGTGGGGAGGGCTGCCCTTCCTGGCTACCCATACTTCCCAACCTGAATTCATACAAATAAAACTCACCACTCGCCCTACATTACGACTACAAATATTTTAAGGTAATTAACCCTTTCAGAGTCAGCAGGCCCTCTCCTAAACTTGTTCTCAGCGTCGGAAATTTTTTGAAAAAAAAAAAAAAAAAAAAAAAATCTTATGAAATGATAGAGAATATTTTCCCGATCACAATGACACCAAAAGTAAGAAATCTGATTGAAAACTTACAGAATTATGCTCTCACGACGTTAGTGGTCTCAACGATGTTTAACCCATAAACGGTCCAAACGTATATATACGTTCACTACCGTACTGCCCCAACTTTTTTGAGAAAAAAAAAATTGTTGTTTTTTAATAGGAAAAAAGAGCATATGGTACCCAGGCATCCCTAATTATTTTAATATGGTGCACAGTAGGTGCTCACACCCATTCTAACATGTCTAGGCTACTCAGGCTTATCGTGGCAATGTTAAATGTAGGACACACAAAATGTATATACGTATACGTTTGGGGCACTAGCGGTAAAAACGTATATATACATTTGGACCATTTACGGGTTAAGCATCGGCAATTTCACCCACTTTGAGCCCTATTTTCGGCCAATTCCAATGTACCAGCCGACAAAAATCATAACTATTTCACTAGAACTCCATTTTTTCTATAGAATGAGTACAAGAAACCACCCATTTACCGATTTCAACTATCTAGGTAGTAGGTTGGTAGACAGCAACCACCCAGGGAAGTACTACCGTCCTGCCAGATGACTGTGAAACAGAAACCTGTAACTGTTTTGCATGATGGTAGGATTGTTGGTGTCTTTTTCTGTCTCATAAACATGCTAGATAACAGGGATATCTTGCTACTCCTACTTACACTTTGGTCACATTTCACAGACACGCACATGCATATACAGGAGGGCCCCACTTATACGGCAGGTTAGGTTCCAGGCTACCGCCATAAAGCGGAAACCGCCGTAAAGTGGAACACCCTTTTTTTCCACTTATAAATGCATACAAACACTAGATAACAAGTTTACACTAACATATATTAAGTTAGCAATAGAACCAGGCATCAAAAAACAATAAAAAAGTACAATACACACATAGTGCACTCATTACTTACCTTAAAATATTTATAGTCTTAATCTAGGGTGAGACAAGTAGTATTTATTGTAAGAAATCAAGTGTGGTATGTATGGTAATAGCCAGGCTACCTTACCAGGCCACCCCACCCACACATACTATTCTATGATATTTAACCCTTTCAGGGTCCAAGGCCCAAATCTGGAGTCATGCACCAGTGTCCAAGAATTTTCAAAAAAAAAATTTGTTATTTTTTCTTATGAAATCGTAGAGAATCTTTTTGTGAAGGTAATAAAACAAAAAGTACGAAATTTGGTGGAAAATTGACGAAATTATGCTCTCGCGAATTTTGATGTGTCAGCGATATTTACGAATCGGCGATTTTGCCGACTTTGACTCCCATTTTAGGCCAATTACATTATTCCAATCAACCAAATTCTTAGCTATTTCACTAGTATTACTTCTATTCTATCGATTGAGCACAAGAAATCGCCAAGTCAACTGTTTCAACTACAAAATAAAGTGATCGGAAATTGTTAATTTGGCCAATTTAACACAAAGTTCAAAATATTCCAATTTCAAAATAGGGTCCAGAATAAACAATGTAGGCATTCCTGGCACTAAACTAACATTTCCTCTGTTCATTAGTCATGTTTTGAGGCTTTACAAATAAATTCCATTTTGATTTTTTATTCACATAATGAATTTTTATTCACACCAAAAAATAGAAGATTTACTGCTATGCAATACTGTAATAATTGTATAAATATCATCACCATATTTGTGAATGTATATTAGACCCACCAGCTGACGTGTATTAGACGTGTGAGGTCGTTTGTTTACTCTTGAATATCGGCAAAAATTTAACATTTCCGCTACTTTGAGCTCAGTTTCAAGCCATTTCCAGTGCTAAAACCAATCAAAATCATCTCTATTTCTGTAATATGTCTTCCATTCTATCAAATGAGACCAAGAAATCGCAAATACAACTATAAAAAACATACGAAAAAACACTGCAAAGTTGCTGTTTTAATCGAAAAATCATGATTTCAGTTTTTTTCTCTCATTATACACAGTGTGCTGCAGGATCTGTTTTATGTGGTGCACACATACCACATAGATGTATTCTCTCATATCTAGGCCCAAATGTACCACTCACAGTTTATCAGAGTGAGCTGAGCTCATGGCGTAGATCTACGGTTTGGACACTCACCATAAAGCCGTAGATCTACGGGACGGACCCTGAAAGGGTTAAGCATCCCAGAGCGATAAAATGTATATACAGTTCACTCATTACTTACCTTAAAATATTTGTAGTCTTAATGTAGGGTCAGGAGTAAGTAAATGAGATAAAACGAATAAATGAGAGAGAGAAAGAATGAGTACATGAGAGGGGACAGGCGCAGAGTTATGTAAACAAACCAGGCGAACGTAAGTTTTGTAAACAAACGAAGTGTACACGTCTGGTTTGTGTACAAGTTACATTGTGTACAGGTTGTCTCTACATTGATACGGTAGAATTAATAAAGAAGAACACTCCCATTCTCATGTAACATCATTTTGAGAAGAAATGAAGCTCTGAGTGAAGGCAATGGAAATAAGTCACACTGACTTTTTTGGGTTATCCTAGGTTCTCTACACGTATGTTGTTATGTATGATAATCTATGTAACTGTATTTGTGTATACCTGAATAAACTTACTTACATACATACGAAAGGAATAATTTTCTACAGTTACCCCCAGTAACACATTTTCTCTTATGTTAGATTAGAGAAAATGTTATTCTTGCCATCACTTGTACAAGTTATGTGGCTCCCACATCTTATATTTATGTTTATTTATTCTATTGTGGGGTGTATTTATCATCTTTTTATGTTATGTATCGTGTTTATTATATAATTTTGAAAAAAAATATCATGGATGGATTAATGAAAATGTGTATATTAACGTAATATACGACATTTAATGAGACTCGGTGAGTATTGTTATTATTATTATCATTTCTAATATGGCGTCACTTGTGCAAGTCGTCTGCTACCACATCTCACATTTATGTTTATTTATTCTACTGTGGGGTGTATTTATCTTATTTATATGTTATGCATCGTGTTTATTATATAATTTTGAAAAAAATATCATGGATGGATTAATGAAAATGTGTATATTAACGTAATATACGACATTTAAATGACTCGATGATTATTATTATCATTACTAATATGACGTCTGGAGACATAAGACACTTACCAATTTTAATGTGTACCTGCATGCCAGCACAGTAATGTAAGTTATTTAGGTACAGGTATACATAAGTATAATTATCAGAGTATATATAAAATATGAAATAACTTTAAAACATTTGAAATTTGGAGTTTCCAGACAAAATGGAGAGACTTAGTGTTTACTGAGCTCATGGAGAACGTAAACAAACAGGTGAGCAAGTGACCGTATTAGAAAGTCAGGTGGGGAGCCGTATAGCGAGTTTTGGTCATAATTTGAAATGTCCGTATTAGCGAATGCCGTAAAGTGAAAGCCATAAAGCGGAGCCTTCCTGTATATATATATATATATATATATATATATATATATATATATATATATATATATATATATATATATATATATATATATATATATACATGTAGGTAGTAGGTTGGTAGACAGCAATCGCAGGGAGGACTACCGTCCTGCCAAGTGAGTGTAAACAAAGCCTGTAATGCTTTTACATGATGGTAGGATTGCTGGTGTCTTTTGTCTGTCTCATAAATATGCAAGATTACAGGTAAGTCTTGCTACTTCTACTTCACTTAGGTCACACTACACATACATGTACAAGCATATATATACACACCCCTCTGGGTTTTCTTCTATTTTCTTTCTAATTCTTGTTCTTGTTTATTTCCTCTTATCTCCATGGGGAAGTGGAACAGAATTCTTCCTCTGTAAGCCATGCTTGTCATGAAGAGGCAACTAAAATGCCGGGAGCAGGGCTAGTAACCTTCTCCTGTATATATACTAAATTTAAAAGGAGAAACTTCAGTTTTTTCTTTTGGGCCACCCACCTCAGTGGGATACGGCTGGATGCGTTGAAAGAAGAAAGAATATATATACATACATCTAGGTTTTCTCCTTTTCTAAATAGCTCTTGTTCTTCTTTATTTCTTCTATTGTCCATGGAAAAGTGGAAAGAATCTTTCCTCCATAAGCCATGCGTGTCGTATGAGGCTGACTAAAATGCCAGGAGCGATGGGCTAGCCCCTTCTCCTGTAGACATTTACTAAAAAGAGAAGAAGAAAACTTTATAAAACTGGGATGCTTGAATGTGCATGGATGTAGTGCAGATGACAAGAAGCAGATGATTGCTGATGTTATGAATGAAAAGAAGTTGGATGCCCTGGCCTAAGCAAAACAAAGCTGAAGGGGTAGGGAGTTTGTGGGGAAATAAATGGGATTAAATCTGGAGTATCTGAGAGAGTTAGAACTAAGGAAGGGGTAGCAGTAATGTTGAAGGATCAGTTATGGAAGGAGAAAAGAGAATATGAATGTGAAATTCAAGGATTATGGATTAAAGTAAAGGTTGGATTCAAAAGTGAGTCATAATAAGCGTGTATGCACCTGAGAAGAGAGGAATGTAGAGGAGAGAGAGATTTTGGGAGATGTTATGTGAATGAATAGGAGCCTTTGAACCAAGTGAGAGAGTAATTGTGGTAAAGGACTTGAATGCTAAAGTAGGAGAAAGTTTTAGAGAGGGTGTGGTAGGTAAGTTTAGAGGTGCCAGGTGTAAATGATAATGGGAGCCCTTTGATTGAACTTTGTATAGAAAGGGGTTTAGTTATAGGTAATACATATTTTAAGAAAAAGAGGATAAATAAGTATACAAGATATGATGTGGGGAGAAATGACAGTAGTTTGTTGGATTATGTATTGGTAGATAAAAGACTGTTGAGTAGATTTCAGGATGTACATGTTTATAGAGGGGCCACAGATATATCAGATCACTTTCTAGCTGTAGCTACACTGAGAGTAAAGGTAGAGTGGGATACAAGGAAAATAGAAGCATCGGGGAAGAGAGAGGTGAAGGTTTATAAACTAAAAGAGGAGGCAGTTAGGTAAGATATAACAGCTATTGGAGGATAGATGGGCTAATGAGAGCATAGGCAATGGGGTCAAAGAGGTATGGGGAAGGTTTAAAATGTAGTGTTGGAGTGTTCAGCAAAAGTTTGTGGTTACAGGAAAATGGGTGCGGGGGGAAGAGGAGCGATTGGTGGAATGATGATGTAAAGAGAGTAGTAAGGAGAAAAAGTTTGCATATGAGAAGTTTTTACTAAGTAGAAGTGATAAAGAGGGAAGAGTATATGGAGAAAAGAGAGGTTAAGAAGTGGTGAAGCAATGTAAAAGAGAGCAAATGAGAGAGAGGTGAGATGTAATCAACAAATTTTGTTGAAAATATGAAAAAGTTTTGGAGTGAGATTAACAAGTTAGAAGCCTAGAGAACAAATGGATTTGTCATAAAAATAGGAGAGAGAGTTATTAAATGAAGTATTGGAAGGTGGAAGGAATATTTTGAGGAATTGTTAAATGTTGATGAAGATAGGGAAGCTATGATTTCGTGTATAGGACAAGGAGGAATAACATCTTTTAGGGTGAGGAAGAACCAGTTGTGAGTGTGGGGAAGTTCGTGAGGCAGTAGGTAAAATGAAACGGGGAAGTTCATGAGGCAGTAGGTAAAAGAACGGGCAAGGCAGGATTGATGGGATAAAGTTTTTTTATTATTATCACACTGGCCGATTCCACCAAGCAGGGTGGCCCAAAAAGAAACTTTCACCATCATTTACTCCATCACTGTCTTGCCAGAAGGGTGCTTACACTACAGCTTTTAAACTGCAACATTAACACCCTCCTTTGGGGTGCAGGCACTGTACTTCCCATCTCCAGGGCTCAAGCCCAGCCTCCCGGTTTTTTTGAATCCTTCAAAAATGTTATTTTTGTCACACTCCAACAGCACCCCGTTTTAAAAAACAGTTTGTCTCCATTCACTTTTATCAAACACGCCACCAGCTCGGAAGTCCAAGCCCCCCAAAAAACCTTTTTTACTTCCCCCCTCCAACCTTTCCTGGGCCCGACCCCACCCCTTCCTTCCACTACAGACTGATACACTTTTGAAGCCTGTTTCGCCCATTTTCTACATGTCCAACCCCCCAAAAACCCCTTCTTCAGCCCTCGGGAAAAATTTTTTAATCCCCAAACCTCCTCCTAACTTCCAAACTACAACCCCTCTGCATTAATTCACACCAAAATTGCCCCCGACATAATTCCACTGCCTCCAGCCTCTCCGTAAATTCATCACCCATGGTTCACACCAGGAAGAGCGTTGGAAAACTATACCCAACATCCCCTTTCCCCAAAGGAAAAGTTCTTTGTCTCCACAGACCCAAGTGCCCCACTCCCCCTTTTTCCCTCATCACCTAAGGATTCACCTCATTTTTCATAGGCCCATCCGCTGACACCCCACTCCCAAAATCTGAATACTTTCACCTCATCCATACTCTCCCCCAAATCTGATATCCAATTTTTTCCCCTAACTTTTTTTATCCTAAAACCCTTACTTTTCCTTTATTTTTTTAATTTTCTTTTTTGATACCCTACCAACTTCATCCACAAATCTCTGAAACTTCTCTTCAGAATCTCCCAAGAGCACAGGTCATCAGCAAAGAGCAACTGTGACAACTCCCACTTTATGTGCGCTTATTTTTAACCCACCCTTCCCAAACCCTGATTTTTTTTTCCAACCCACTATAAAAATTTTAAACAACCAGTGACATCAACACCCCTTTCGGGCCTATTTTTACGGGGAAAATAATCTCTCTTCCTACTACCTAACTTGAGCCTCACTGTCCTAAAACTCTTTCACTGTTTCAGAACCCCTATACCATACACCTGCATCATCTCCCAAATTGCCCCCTATCCACCCTGTCATACGCCTTTTCCAAACCTAAAATGCCACAAAGACCTCTTTTTGCCTTATCAAATACTGTTCACTTATGTGTTTCACTGTAAAACCTGGTCCACACCCCCATCTTCATAAAGCCTCCCATCTGCTATCCATTCTCTGTCTTTCTTTAATTCTTTTAATAATAACTCTTTCCTACACTTTACCAGGTATACTCAACAGACTTATTCCCCTAATTTTTGCACTCTCTTTGTCCCCTTTTCCTTATACAAAGGAATTATGCATGCTCTTTTCCAACCTAGGTACCTTACCTTCTTCCATACATTTTTTTTAAAAATTTTACCAACCACTCCAAAAATATATCCCCCCCTGCTTAGCATTTCATCTTTTTCCCATCAATCCCAGCTGCCTTATCCCCTTTCATTTTACCTACGCCCCACTAACTTCCCCCCCACTACAACTGGCTCTTCCCCACCCTACAAGATGTTATTCCTCCTTTCCCTATACACAAATCACAGCTTTCCCCTTTCATCAACGTTTTAAAAACCTCAAAAATTCCCCCCTTTTCCCAATATTTTAATTCCCTTTAACCTTTTAGGTCCAACCAAAACTGGGGTCACGCACTGTCAAAATTTCAAAAAAAAAAATTTTATTTTTCTTTTGAAAAACGTAGAGAATGTTTTTTTGAAGGTAAAAAACAAAAGTACGAAATTTGGTGGAAAATTGACAAATTATGCTCTAGCATATGATTTTCAGCAATTTAAAACCGGGTTTTTTCACTTTTACCCCATTTTAGGCCAATTACTTTTTCCAACAACCAAATTCTTAGCTATTTCATAGATTACTTTTTTTCTATCGATTGAGCACAAGAAACGCCGTCAACTGTTTCCCAAATACAAAATAAAGTGACGGAAATTGTTAATTTCCAATTTAAACAAAGTTCAAAAAAATTCCAATTCAAAATAGGGTCCAGAATGAACAATGTAGGCATTCCTGGCACTAAACTAACATTTCCTCTGTTCATTAGTTACGTTTTGAGGCTTTACAAATAAATTCCATTTTGATTTTTATTCATATAATGAATTTTTATTCACACCAAAAATAGAAGATTTACTGTTATGCAATACTGTAATAATTGTATAAATATCATCACCATATTTGTGAATGTATATTAGACCCACCAGCTGACGTGTATTAGACGTGGAGGTCGTTTGTTTACTTTGAATATCGGCAAAATTTAACATTTCTGCTACTTTGAGCTCAGTTTCAAGCCATTTCCAGAGCTAAAACCAATCAAAGTCATCTCTATTTCTGTAATATGTCTTCCATTCTATCAAATGAGACCAAGAAATCGAAATACAACTATAAAACACATACGAAAAACACTGCAAAGTTGTGTTTTAATCGAAAAATCATGATTTAATTTTTTCTCTCATTATACACAGTGTGCTGCAGGATCTGTTTTATGTGTGCACACATACCACATAGATGTATTCTCTCATATCTAGGCCCAAATGTAGCACTCACAGTTTATCAGAGTGAGCTGAGCTCATGGCGTAGATCTACGTTTGGACCCTGAACGTAAAGCCGTAGATCTATGGACGGACCCGAAAGGGTTAATAACTTCTCCTATTTTTAACTGACAAATCCATTTTTTCTCTAGGCTTCCTTTAACTTGTTAATCTCACTCCAAAACTTTTTCTTATTTTCAACAAAATTGGTTGATAACATCTCACCCACTCTCCATTTGCTCACTTTTACATTGCTTCACCACTCTCTTAACTCTCTCTTTTCTCCATATACTCTTCCTCCTTGCATCACTTCTACTTGTAAAACTCCTCATGCTAACTTTTCTCCCTTACTACTCTCTTTACATCATCATTCCACCGATCGCTCCTCTTCCCCGCACTCCACCTTCCTGTAACCAAACTTCTGCTGAACACTCCAACACTACATTTTAAACCTTCCCATACCTCTTCGATTACTGCCTATGCTCTCATTAGCCCATCTATCCTCCAATAGCTGCTTATATCTTACCCTAACTGCCACCTCTTTTAGTTTATAAACCTTCACCTCTCTCTTCCTGATGCTTCTATTCTCCTGTATCCCATCTACCTTTCACTCTCAGTGTAGCTACAACTAGAAAGTGATCTGATATATCTGTGGCCTCCTCTATAAACATGTACATCCTGAAGTCTACTCAACAGTCTTTTATCTACCAATACATAATCCAACAAACTACTGTCATTTTGCCCTACATCATATCTTGTATACTTATTTATCCTCTTTTCTTAAAATATGTATTACCTATAACTAAACCCCTTTCTATACAAAGTTCAATCAAAGGGCTCCATTTCATTTACAGCTGGCACCTTAAACTTACCTACCTACACCCTCTCTAAAACTTTCTCCTACTTTAGCATTCAGGTCCCCTACCACAGTTACCCTCTCACTTGTCAAAGGCTCCTATACATTCACTTAACATCTCCCAAAATCTCTCTCTCTCCTCTACATTCCTCTCTTCTCCAGGTGCATACACGCTATTATGACCCACTTTTCGCATCCAACCTTTACTTTAATCCACATAATTCTTGAATTTACATTCATATTCTCTTTCTCCTTCCATAACTGATCCTTCAACATTACTGCTACCCTTCCTTAGTTCTAACTCTCAGATACTCCAGATTTAATCCCATTTATTTCCCGAAACTCCCTATCCCCTTCAGCTTGTTTCATTAGGGCCAGGACATCCAACTTCTTTCATTCATAAAAGCAGGTGGGGATATAGCTTGGAGTGGTTGGTGCAATTATTTAATAAATGTATGGAAGAGGTAAGTACCTAGGATTGGCAGAGAGCATGCATAGTTCCTTTGTATAAAGGCAAAGGGGACAAAAGAGAGTGAAAAATTATAGGGGATAAGTCTGTTGAGTATACCTGGTAAAGTGTATGGTAGAGTATTATTGAAAGAATTAAGAGTAAGATGGAGAATAGGATAGCAGATGAACAAGGAGGCTTTAGGAAGGTAGGGGTGTGGACCAGGTGTTTACAGTGAAACGCATAAGTGAACAGTATTTAGAAAACCAAAGTTTTTTTGTGGCATTAGAATTTGGAAAAGGGATGACAGGTGGATAGGGATGCAATGTGGCAGATGTTGCAGGTGTATGGTGTAGGAGGTAGGTTTTTGGGAAAGCAGTGAAGAGTTTTACAAGGATAGTGAGGCTCGGGTTAGAGTATGTAGGAAAGAGGAAGATTATTTCGAAAAGTAGGACTTAGACAAGGATGTGATGTCCCCTGGTTGTTTAATATATTTATAGATGGGGTTGTAAGAGAAGTAAATGCGGGGGTCTTGGCGGGCGTGGGTTAAAAGAATAAAGAATCCAACATAAAGTGGAGTGTCACAGTTGCTTTGCTGAGACATTGTGCTCTGGAGATTCTAAGAAGTTAGAGGTTGGTGGATGAATTTGGTAGGGTATGCAAAAGAAGAAAATTAAAAGTGAATACAGGAAAGAGTAAGGGTTGAGGATAACAAAAGATTAGGTGATGAAAGATTGATATCATTTTGGAGGGTGGGGGCAAAGAGTACGTAACCTTTATTCAGCGATGTACACACCCCCTCATTTACAGGCTATCCCCCAACCAGCGAACCAGGTGACTGAGAGTTGACGATGGTGCCTGTCCCAACTAAAAACCAGGTTCCAGCCAAAGAAATGGTTTGGCAACGGAGGTTATGGGGTACCAGTTCCTGTCTGCCCTTGTCATTCCCATTCTAGAGCTGGTTGAAGCACGGTCTCCCTTTCTATTGGCTTCATTCTGCCTTGCTTACTCATGGAGTGCACTAATACCATCACTGTACATAGTGTATATAGTGTACATTTTGGGTTGTTCTAAATTTGTGAAGGATAATGTAAGTCAAAACTTTTCTCTGTTTATTTTGTTCCATTTACACCAGATAACAGGCCATTTGGACTCCTGGTTGTAATAGAGGGAGATATGGAGGAGGTGAAGTATTCAGATATCTGGGAGTGGACGTCAGCGGATGGTCTATGAAAGATGAGGTGAATCCTAAAATTGATGGGGAAAAAAGGGGTGAGCGGCACTTGGAGTCTGTGGAGACAAAGAACTTGTCCTTGGAGGCAAAGGGGGGAATGTATGACAGTATAGTTTTACCAATGCTCTTATGGGGGTGTAAGCAATGGGTGAGAATGTGAGCAGGAGAAGGCTGGAGGCAGGATGTCACGCTTGAGGGCAAGGGAGGTGTGAATATAATGCAGAAAATTTCATATTTTGGGAAGTTAGGAGGAGGTGCGGATTCCCAAAACTGTTGTCCAGAGGGCTGGGGAAAGGGGTTGTTGAGGTGGTTCGGACATGTAGAGAGAATGGAGCAAAACAGAATGACTTCAAGAGAGTATCAGTCTGTAGGGGAAGGAAGACAGGAGGGTGGGCCTAAGAAAGGTTGGAGGGAGGGGTAAAGGAGGTTTTAAAGTAGAGGCTTGGACTTCTAGCGGGCATGGTGAGCCGTTTTGATAGGAGTGAATGGAGACAAACTGTTTTTATACTTGACGTGTTGTTGGAGGGAGCAAAGTAACATTGATGAAGGGATTCAGGGAAACCAGCAGGCTGGACTTGAGTCCTGGAGATGGGAAGACAGTCCTGCACTCTGAAGGAGGGTGTTAATGTTGCAGCTTAAAAACTGTAGTAAAGCACCCTTCTGGTAAGACAGTGATGGAGTGAATGATGGTGAAAGTTTTTTTTCGGGCCACCCTGCCTTGGTGGAATCGCCAGTGTGTTAAAAAAAAAAAAAAATAAAGTGGTCAGAATTTTGCCAATTACACAAATTTCAAAAGATGCAATTTCCAAATAGGTCCAGAACAAACAAGACGGATATTCCCTGGCAATTAAAATAACATTTCCTATGTTCATTAGTCATGTCCCTAGGCCCTCTTACATTCTCTTTGCATTCCACTTTGAATTTTTATTCTCACAAAAATAGAAGATTTACTGTTATGCAGACTACTGCATTAGTGTAGAAATGGTATAAATAATATCAGCGCACTTGTGAAACAATATTAGACTCACCAGTTGACGTTTTGGGAGGGATGGCATGATTTGTTTACTTTTGAATTTTGGAAAAATCGAAATTTTAAATTGAGCTCAATTTCAAGGTATTTTTCTTTGAAACCAACAAAATCATCTCAATTTCTGTAATATGTCTTCCATTCTATAAAATGAGACCAAAAAAAACTAGAATAGAAATTTAAATAGCATACAAAAATACACGGGAAAGTCGCTTTAAACCAAAATCACGGTTGGAGTTATTTTTTCATTATGCTCTGTGTGCTGCAGGATTTTTTTATATGCAACTGACCACATAGACCTATTCTTCTATGTAGGCCTACCAGCTTTCCTCAGATTTGAAGGCACTAGACCTTATAGCGACTAGTATGCACCAACCTTGGCGCCGACTAGTATGGCACCAACCCGGGAAGAGGTTAATGAGTGTACTATATGCATTTATCCCCTTAGGAGCTTAATGTCATAGTAGGTATATGGCCAGGCAGGATGCCATACCTCCCACGCACTTTCACAAATAAATACTTTTCACCTTCACCCTACATTAAGAATACAAATATTTTAAGGTAAGTAATGATGTACTGTATATGCATATTATTGCACTTAGGAGCTTTAACCTTTAAAGGGCAACCCCTCTCAGACCCTTTTTGTTCTGGGTTGCCAAAATTTAAAAAAAAAAAATTAGTTTTTCTTATGAAAAGATAGAGAATCTTTTCCGACATAATGACACCAAAAGTATGAATTTTGGAGGGAAACTTATAATTATGCTCCAAGTTAGTGGTCTCAACAACGCTTATGCATCGCGATTTTGCCCACTTTGAGCCCTAATTTCCAATTCCAGTGTGCTAGTTGGCAAAAATCATAACTATTTTGTAGAACTCCATTTTTCTATCGAATGAGTACAAGAAACCACCCATTTACCAATTTCAACTATCCTATAAAGTGGTCAGAATTTAGCAATTTGCCAATTTCCACAAATTTCAAAAGATGCCAATTTCAAAATAGGTCCAGAATAAACAAGAAAGAATTCCTGGCAATTAAAATAACAAGTTCCTGTCTAGTCACATCCCCAGACCCTTTACATTTCTTTTCACTTGAATTTTATTCTTACAAAAATTGAAGATTTATGTTATGCAGATACTGCATTAGTGTAGAAATGGTAAATAATATCAGACTTGTGAAACAATATTAGACTCACCAGTTGACGGGTATTGAAGCTTAAGATGATTTGTTTACTTTGAACTTAGGTAGAAATTGAACATTTCTGCTACTTAGAGCTCAATTTCAAGGTACTTTAATGTAAAACCAGTCAAAATCATCTCAATTTTAATATGTTTTCCCATTCTATAAAATGAGACCAAAAAAAAACTAGAATACAATAATAAAAAATATACAAAAATACAGACAAAAGTCGTGTTTTAATCCAAAACATGGTCAAAGTTTTTTCTCATGACTGTGTGCTGCAGGATTTTTTATACTGCAGACACTGACCACATAGACTCATTCTTTCAATGTAGGCCTACCAGCTTTCTCTCACTAGATTTGAGGGCACTAGAATTTAGGCGACTTAGTACGTCAAAAACCCTGGGGCATAAGCCGGCTAGTAGGGCTGAAAACCCCAAGGTTGCATCACAGATAGTATGTGTGGTGGGTCCGGGAGGGCAGACACCGGGACTTCTTAGAGTAAATACTACCACCTTTGGCCTTACATTAAGACTACAAATATTTTAAGGTACATAATGAGTGTACTGTGTGTTTTTACTTTTTAACCCTTTGACTGTTTAGGCCCTTTTGAAACTGTCATTCTATGTCGCTCAATTTTGAAAAAAAAATTATTTTTCTGTAAAATGATAGAGAATTTTTTCCCGATGGTAATGACACCAAAGTCTGAAATTTGGTGGAAAACTCGTGGAATTATGCTCCCGCTTTACGGTCTCAAGTGAAGGCGATCGGGCGATTTCGCCGACTTTGAGCCCTTTTTTCCCAGCCAATTCCATTGTTCCACTTGACCAAACTCATAGCTATTTTTTAGAACCCCATTTTATCTATCAGCTGAGTCAAGAAACCTCCCATTTACTAATTTGACTACCTAATGGGTCGAAATTGGCAATGGCCAATTTCATGCAAACTAAAAAGATGCCAATTTCAAAATAGGGTCCAGAATAAACAAGATAGACATTCGTGGCACTAAAATAACATATGCTCTGTCTATTAGTCACATCTCTAGGCCCCTTTTATATTATTATTGCTTTCTTTTTTGGGATTTTTATTCATACAAAAAATCAAATTTACTGTTATGCAGACGACTGCATTATTGTAAAAATGGTATAAATAATCAGTGCACTAGTGAAAGAATATTAGACTCAGTTGACGTGTATTGACGGGGTGGGGATTTATTTACTTGAACATTGGTAAAATCGAGCATTTCCGCTACTTTGAGCTCAGTTTCAAGGTCGTTTCATCGTAAAAGAATAAAAATCATCTCTATTTCTGTAATATGTTTTCCATTTTATCACCTAAGCCCAAAAACGCGAATACAACGATAAATACTATACGAAAATACACCCAAAGTCGGCGTTTTATTCCAAAACGATCAGAGATTTTTTTTTCATTACTTAAGGCTGCAGGATTTTTTATGTGTACACTGACCACAGACCCATTTCTCACATGTGGCCACCAGCTTCCCCACTGATTTAAGCCGCTTAGAATTATTGGTACACATACGCCAGAAACATTGGCTAAGACGATATACACTAAAAGTCAAAGGGTTAATCCAGTTCTACTGCTAACTTAATATATGTTAGTGTAAACTGTTACCTGGCATTTATATGCATTTATAAATGGGAAAAAGGAGTTCTGCTTTCCGCGAAGTCTGCTTTCGCAGTAGCCTGGAACCTAACCTGCCGAATAAGGGTGCCCAACTGTACACATATATTCACTGGACACGTTCCTAGAACTGCTCTAGCTTGTTTGCTTGTTGTTGTGTGGGTGGACTTTGCTGTAAATATGCTGGAGTTACCAGCGTGGCTGGTGTCACAATGATACAACACCACTCACTACCCACACTGCCTTCCCTGTCTCTCCCCACCCCACCACCCACATGGAAATGAGTCACTTTGTCTGCCTTTTAGGGTTAACCAGGTTAATGGTCATAGGGTCATCCTTTCCTTCCTATCTTGCTACTTCCTTTCCCCTTCCCTACTTCTTCCTTCCTTCCTTCCTATCATCTCTTCCTTCATTCTCACCTTCCTTTCCTACATACCTTCTTTACTTCTTCCTTCCTTCCTTCTGGTTTCTGGGCATTGCTTTCAGTCACAACTCCCAAATCATGAAATTCATTTTCACTGACACTCCATCATGAACTCACTTGGGAAAAGAAGAGCCCCAACTGGAGGGGGAGTGAGGTATTCTTACTGCAGGCATGGAAAAAAGGGCGTGGACCACAGACCACGCAGACCCATTCTCTCACATGCGGGCCCTTACGAGCTTTTTTCCTATACAGTGGACCCCCGCCACGAGGGCATCACATAACGTTAGATCCGCCAGTGTACATTTTAACGCAAAATTTTGGGCCTTCGCCAGGCTAAAAACTTGCTCAACGCGAGTCCGAGACATGTCCACGCATGCCTGAGCAGCCTCACTTGTTCCGGGGTGGCAGTGGTTACAGCCAGCCTCCGCGGTCAACATCCAAGCATACAATCAGAACATTTCTAAATCACAGCGCTTCTACAGATTTCACCTTCAAAATAAGTGACCATGGGCCCCAAGAAAGCTTCTAGTGCCAACCCTACAGGAATAAGGGTGAGAATTACTATGGATATGAAGAAAGAGATCATTGCTAAGTATGAAAGTGGAATGCGTGTCTCCAAGCTGGCCAGGTTGTATAGTAAACCCCAATCAACAATCGCTACTATTGTGGCCAAGAAAACGGCAATCAAGGAAGCTGTTCTTGCCAAAGGTGCAACTTTGTTTTTGAAACAGAGATCGCAAGTACTCGAAGATGTTGAGAAACTGTTATTGGTACGGATAAACGAAAAACAGATAGCAGGAGATAGCATCTCTCAAGCGATCATATGTGAAAAGGCTAGGAAGTTGCATGAGGATTTAATTAGAAAAATGCCTGCAACTAGTGGTGATGTGAGTGAATTTAAGGCTGCAAAGGTTGGTTTACCTGGAGTTTACCTGGAGAGAGTTCCGGGGGTCAACGCCCCCGTGGCCCGGTCTGTGACCAGGCCTCCTGGTGGATCAGCCCTGATCAACCAGGCTGTTGCTGCTGGCTGCACGCAAACCAACGTACGAGCCACAGCCCGGCTGATCAGGAACTGACTTTAGGTGCTTGTCCAGTGCCAGCTTGAAGACTGCCAGGGGTCTGTTGGTAATCCCCCTTATGTGTGCTGGGAGGCAGTTGAACAGTCTCGGGCCCCTGACACTTATTGTATGGTCTCTTAACGTGCTAGTGACACCCCTGCTTTTCATTGGGGGGATGTTGCATCGTCTGCCAAGTCTTTTGCTTTCGTAGTGAGTGATTTTCGTGTGCAAGTTCGGTACTAGTCCCTCTAGGATTTTCCAGGTGTATATAATCATGTATCTCTCCCTCCTGCGTTCCAGGGAATACAGTTTTAGAAACCTCAAGCGCTCCCAGTAATTGAGGTGTTTTATCTCCGTTATGCACGCTGTGAAGGTTCTCTGTACATTTTCTAGGTCGGCAATTTCACCTGCCTTGAAAGGTGCTGTTAGAGTGCAGCAATATTCCAGCCTAGATAGAACAAGTGACCTGAAGAGTGTCATCATGGGCTTGGCCTCCCTAGTTTTGAAGGTTCTCATTATCCATCCTGTCATTTTTCTAGCAGATGCGATTGATACAATGTTATGGTCCTTGAAGGTGAGATCCTCCGACATAATCACTCCCAGGTCTTTGACGTTGGTGTTTCGCTCTATTTTGTGGCCAGAATTTGTTTTTGTACTCTGATGAAGATTTAATTTCCTCATGTTTACCATATCTGAGTAATTGAAATTTCTCATCGTTGAACTTCATATTGTTTTCCGCAGCCCACTGAAAGATTTGGTTGATGTCCGCCTGGAGCCTTGCAGTGTCTGCAATGGAAGACACTGTCATGCAGATTCGGGTGTCATCTGCAAAGGAAGACACGGTGCTGTGGCTGACATCCTTGTCTATGTCGGATATGAGGATGAGGAACAAGATGGGAGCTAGTACTGTGCCTTGTGGAACAGAGCTTTTCACCGTAGCTGCCTCGGACTTTACTCTGTTGACGACTACTCTCTGTGTTCTGTTAGTGAGGAAATTATAGATCCATCGACCGACTTTTCCTGTTATTCCTTTAGCACGCATTTTGTGCGCTATTACGCCATGATCACACTTGTCGAAGGCTTTTGCAAAGTCTGTATATATTACATCTGCATTCTTTTTGTCTTCTAGTGCATTTAGGACCTTGTCGTAGTGATCCAATAGTTGAGACAGACAGGAGCGACCTGTTCTAAACCCATGTTGCCCTGGGTTGTGTAACTGATGGGTTTCTAGATGGGTGGTGATCTTGCTTCTTAGGACCCTTTCAAAGATTTTTATGATATGGGATGTTAGTGCTGTTGTAGTTATTTGCTGTTGCTTTACTGCCCCCTTTGTGGAGTGGGGCTATGTCTGTTGTTTTTAGTAACTGAGGGACGACCCCCGTGTCCATGCTCCCTCTCCATAGGATGGAAAAGGCTCGTGATAGGGGCTTCTTGCAGTTCCATGAGTCTGGCCCTGGGGCAGAGTGCATGGGCATGTCATTTATCGCCTGTTCGAAGTCATTTGGCGTCAGGATAACATCGGATAGGCTTGTGTTAATCAAATTTTGTGGCTCTCTCATAAAAAATTCATTTTGATCTTCGACTCTCAGTCTGGTTAGCGGCTTGCTAAAAACTGAGTCATATTGGGACTTGAGTAGCTCACTCATTTCCTTGCTGTCATCTGTGTAGGACCCATCTTGTTTAAGTAGGGGCCCAATACTGGACGTTGTTCTCGATTTTGATTTGGCATAGGAGAAGAAATACTTTGGGTTTCTTTCGATTTAATTTATGGCTTTTAGTTCTTCCCGCGATTCCTGACACCTAAAGGATTCTTTTAGCTTAAGTTCGATGCTTGCTATTTCTCTGACCAGTGTCTCCCTACGCATTTCAGATATATTGACCTCTTTTAGCCGCTCTGTTATTCTTTTCCGTCGCCTGTAAAGGGAGCGCCTGTCTCTTTCTATTTTACATCTACACTGTACTCCTTTTTCTTAGAGGAATAAGCCTTGTGCATACATCGAGTGCCACCAAGTAAATCTGTTCTAGGCATAAGTTGAGGTCTGTGTTGCTTAGTGTATCTTCCCAGCTTTTATCGGTTAGGACTTGGTTTACTTGGTCCCACTTTATGTTTTTGTTATTGAAGTGAATTTGGTGAATGCTCCCTCGTGACTAGTCTCATTATGTTGGTCTGGGGCTCCACGCATACATGTCTGAACCTCAATTATGTTGTGATCTGAGTATATTGTTTTTGATATGGTGACATTTCTTATCAGATCATCATTGTTAGTGAAGATGAGGTCTAGTGTATTCTCCAGTCTAGTAGGCTCTATTATTTGCTGGTTTAAATTGAATTTTGTGCAGAGATTTAAAAGCTCGTGTGAGTATGAGTTTTCATCAGAGATGCCTCCTGGTGTTATTACTGCAACAATATTATTTGCTATATTCCTCCATTTTAGGTGCCTTAAGTTGAAATCCCCCAGGAGCAAGATGTTGGGTGCAGGAGCTGGAAGATTTTCCAGACAGTGGTCAATTTTTAACAGCTGTTCCTGGAATTGCTGGGATGTTGCATCCAGAGGCTTGTAGACTACCACAATGACAAGGTTTTGGTTCTCAACCTTTAGTGCTAAAACTTCCACTACATCATTTGAAGCATTAAGCAATTCTGTGCAAACAAGTGACTCTGCAATGTACAGGCCAACCCCCCCCCCCCCTTTTGCCTGTTCATTCTGTCACATCTGTAACCTGGGATCCATATTTCGTTGTCCAAGTGATCCTTTTACTTGTGTCTCAGTGAAAGCCACGAACATTGCCTTTGCCTCTGCAAGCAGTCCATGGATGAAAGGTATTTTGTTGTTTGTTGCTGGCTTTAGACCCTGTATATTTGCAAAGAAGAATGTCATTGGACTTGTGGTATTGTTTCCCGGGGGATTTTTTCCGCATTAGTATCTGTATTGTTGGTTTGGAGTGGAGGCCATCGACTGGGTTCCACCCAGGAATGATTGATTTGGGGTACGATTTCTGCCATTTCCTGCCAGTTTTTTTTTCCCTTTCCCGCCACTAAAAACCTCTCCCTCTTGAGTGGCTGTGGCTACCCAGGTTTTCCCATGGCCTGGATGTTTATGTTTTTGTCCCCCTTTTGATGGTGTGCCTGGCAATTTAAGTTAGCACAGTCTTTCCGACTGAAGAGGTACATATTTCAGGTGAAAAAGTTACAGGAAGGGAGTTTGCATTTTCCTGTTGTCATATGGGCATGGCATTTCCAGGGTGGTCATAGTTGCACGTCCCGCCTGTTTTTCCAGATTTCCCATGTCTGCAGATACCAAGTGCATAGTATGTGCACAGGCTTGGTTTCCGTTTTCCTTGGGTTTCTGGACTGTATTCCTGTTGGTCATGTTTCCTGTCTTATTCCTATCCTCCCCAGCACCAACAATGGAGCTCCCACTAGTTGTTTTTGGAATATATCCTTACTATTGCTAGTGGAGTCCTCTTTTTTGCTATTTCCGTGGTATTTTAGTTTGAATATTGGTTTTTAAACTTATCTTTTACTACACCTTGTTTCCAACCACGCTCCTGTCCCCTATGAGATCATTTATGTGTATTCCTTCCTGCGTATAATTCCCGACTACCTGGACAAAATCTCCAGCTTCACCATTACTGTCTCCCAGGACAGCACCTCCAGCTTCACCATTACTGTCTCCCAGGACAGCACTATCAGCCCCACATTTACTGACTACCAGGACATCACCTCCAGCCTTACAGTTTCTGACTGCATGGCCAGTATCAAGGGCAGTACCATTCATCCCAGACTTTTTATGTTCCCATCTGTTATAGAAAGCTTCCAGGTTGTCTATGAAAGCAGCTTTGATGTTATCCTCTTTTAATACCCTTGTGATTTTAGTTCACAGATTTATCTTATTTGGGCATACCCAAAAACACTTCCCTGTTTTAATACTGCTTGTAGCTAGTTCTTGGATATCTGCACAAGGGGTGTGACACCAATTTCCACAAAAATGACAATTTATCCATGTGGAAGCCCGTTTGTTTGATTGACTGCAGACTATACAGAGCTTCATAATGATTTGAATGGTTGATTTACTGTAATTCTACTAGCAACCTCTTGAATACTCTATTAATAACCTCCTTAAATGAAGCTCTAGCTATTTGTATTTCTATTTCTAACTGTACTTGTATACTGGACAGCTTACCGTGTACGTTCCTGATTTATATTTATTGTTTGTGTTTGATAAGGGCGCCTACAACCCCATCCGTTTACAGTCTGCTTTATTGTCCAACGAAACCGTTTGTAACCAGTCAAGGGTTCGGACCAGTCAAGGGTTCGGACCAGTCGAGGGTTCGGACCAGTCTGATCTGATCAGTGGGTCACTTATTTAAAACATACTGGTTGGTGATTTAGGCTAACACATGAAGGATCTACTTGAAATTATCTACCAGAGTAATATGTGATTTGATTGATACTAAAGTATAACTTACGTGTCGAAGAACCGGTGATTTCTGGCAGCTCCTACAATGACGAACGGTCGAACCTCAACCCTTGTTTATCAATCGCTGTATCTAGCTTTTCTAGTTTTTCTTTCGTCTCCACCACAATAAATACTATATTATCACTATAGTTGACTGGTGGAAATTTTGGAAGAAGGACGCTTTTTCTGTAGTAATATATGCTTCTCGTTGTGTATATTGCGACCGCTGGTAACTACAGGTTATATGAAATTCACAGTATACGTCTGGTATTTTAAGAAAAAAGAAACTAATGAAAGTCACTCCACTCCACTAAGTACCATTATAATACTGGTTAGTTTGCTACTACAACACTGTATTCTGCTATTCACTGGTATCACTAGATTATATGCGAGTACACTAGCAAGCCAGGAAGATTATTAAAACAGCTGACCACTGTGGTAAGATTCTGGCGACTTCTGGCACCTGCCTCTATAGGCTTATCACTTCATTTACAAATTCACCTGTTTTCAAATGACACTTTAGCCTTATCATCTATATACTAGGGAGCCACTGTAGTATACACTATACACTATGTATACACAATGTTATCAGGGAGACTTTCTTTCCTCTGACAAAGAAAAGTTCTATTATTATTATTTTGCACACGGAACACAGGCCTAAGATTCCCCTCTGGCAGTAAACTCTGCTAGGTAGTGCACACTAATTCTCCTTTTTTGACTCAGTATATAATGTTTTCCACTCAAGATTGGTTCCAGGCGCTAGAGGGATGTATCGTATAGGATTGATGGCACAAATTAAAGTTCTAGCACGTAAGAGCGACCGTGTAAACATGAGAAAACCCAGAGCACAACGAGGTGTAGTGTTACCATTGTACTACTAGGTTTGAGAGATTTAAGAATCGTAGTGGCATACATAGTGTGATAAGGCACGGTGAGACTGCCAGTTCGGACCACAAAGCAGCTGAAAAATATGTGCGTGAATTCAAGGAGTACATAGAGGCTGAAGGATTGAAACCTGAACAAGTGTTTAATTGTGAAGAAACAGGCCTGTTTTGGAAGAAAATGCCAAGCAGGACCTACATTACTCAGGAGGAAAAGGCACACCCAGGACATAAGCCTATGAAAGACAGGCTTACTCTGTTGATGTGTGCCAATGCTAGTGGTGATTGCAAAGTGAAGCCTTTATTGGTGTATCACTCTGAAACTCCCAGAGCGTTCAGGCAAAAGAATATCCTCAAGGCTAATTTGAGTGTGATGTGGAGGTAAAGCAGTAAGGCATGGGTCACTAGGGACTTTTTCTATGACTGGTTTCACCATGCATTTGGCCCCACTGAAAAATTACCTCCTGGAAAATAAATCGGACCTTAAGTGCCTCTTGGTATTAGACAGTGCTCGTGGTCATCCTTCAGACGTAGCAAAGCGACTTTCTGCAGACATGAGCTTCATTAAGATCAAGTTTTTGCCTCCTAATACCATTCCTCTCCTGTAGCCCATGGACCAGCAAGTCATTGCAAACTTCAAAAAGCTGTACACAAAAGCTCTGTTTGAAAGGTGCTTTGTAGTGACCTCAGAAACTCAACTGACTTTAAGAGAGTTTTGGAGAGATCACTTTAATATCCTCAATTGTGTAAGCCTTATAGGTAAGGCTTGGGAGGGAGTGACTAAGAGGACCTTGAACTCTGCTTGGAAGAAACTGTGGCCAGAATGTGTAGACAAAAGGGATTTTGAAGGATTTGAGGCTAACCCTGAGAAGCGTATGCCAGTTGAGGAATCCATTGTGGCATTGGGGAAGTCCTTGGGGTTGGAGGTAAGTGGGGAGGATGTGGAAGAGTTGGTGGAGGAGGACAATGAAGAACTAACCACTGATGAGCTGCTAGATCATCTTCAACAACAAGAGGCCACACCTGAGGAAACTGCTTCGGAGGAGGGGATAGACAAATTGAAGTAGTTGTCTACTTCAAAGATTAAGGAAATGTGTGCAATGTGGCTTAAAGTGCAAACCTTTTTTGACGAAAATCGCCCTGACACAGCTATTGCAAGCCGTGCTGGTGACTATTACACTGACAATGTTGTGAAACACTTTAGGAAAATCATAAAGAAACGAGAGGTACAGGCCTCTATGGACAGATATGCTGTGCGACAGAAGTCCAGTGACTCTCAAGCTGGTCCTAGTGGCATTAAAAGAAGAAGGAAAGTAACCCCGGAAAAGAACTTGCTACCTCAAGTCCTAATGGAAGGGGATTCCCCTTCTAAACACTAAGACCATCAACACTCTCCCCTCCTCTCGTCCCATCAATCATCACCAGATCTTCAATAAAGGTAAGTGTCATGTAACTGTGCATGTCTTCTTCAGTTTGTGTGTATTAAAATTAATATTTCATGTGGTAAAAAAATTTTTTTTTCATACTTTGGGGTGTCAGGAACGGATTAATTTGATTTCCATTATTTCTTACGGGGAAAATTAATTTGTCTAACGATAATTTCGCCTAAAGTTGAGCTGTCAGGAATGGATTAATATCGTTAGGCGAGGGTCCACTGTATTTGAAGCTGCTAGAATTTTGGCATAGTATTACGGGACTGCCACTGGCTCTCAAGCCATAATACTATGGGACCGACCCTGAAAGGGTTAACATTTCTATCTTAATCCCATCAATCCTGCCTGCCTTACCCTCTTTCATTTTACCTACTGCCTCATGAACTTCCCCCCACTCACAACTGGCTCTTCCTAACTCCTAGAAGATGCTTTTCCTCTTGCCCTATACACGAAATCACAGCTTCCCTATCTTCATCAACATTTAACAATTCCTCAAAATATTCCCTCTACCTTCCTGATACATATAACTCTCCATTTAAGGAGGCGACAAACCTTTCTGGAGTGATAAAAAAATGAAATTGAAAAATAATGGAAAACAATGTTTTCTTACCAAAAAACAGTGCATAATTCTGGCAACATATAGATGGAATCAGCTTGTTTCTATCATATTTCTAAGTATGTTTTTCCACAAATGTAATATTTTTGTTCTTGCTGTCAGCAAGAGGACATGTTGGCAATTAGTGGGTTTTTCTTTTTTTTAATCCAAAAATTACGATTTTTATGACTGTTTCATTGTAAATCCTCTACATGGCAACTTCTATGAGGACTAAAGTGAAGAGTGCAGAGAGATTGTCAGCAGCCTGCAGGCTGTCAACAAGGATGGAGTGGTGTAACACGGTCATATTTGGCAGGACATAACCATAGTGTTTTACATAAAACATAATTATGTATAACTCAGGAATAAGTTATTGACATTATTTCCCCTCTCATGCAAAGAGTATTTATAGGAGCAACATGATTTTTTCACAAGTTATTGAGGAACGATGGTTCTATTGAATTACGTAGAGGGTTTACGATATGTTTTACCATTTTGTTTTTATTGAACTTTTTCTCCCAAAAAAGTCTTTAAACAAAATACACATTTCAACATTTTGCATAATGCAATCTATTGACATTTCACTCAAACATCCATGTAATTAGATTACCTAACTCATTATCTTTCATCTGATGTTGACTAGAACACTGTAAGTCTTACCAATTTTGTAGTGGAGAGATAGTCTTAAAACATATAGAATAGGGCACTATTTATTTTTTTCTATCTAACTATAAGGAAAAAAGTCACTAAAAACACAGTGTCTGGGTTTCAATTGCTGCTTAATTCACAGTAAAAATTCCATTGAAATTGAACCCCCCCCACCAAAAAAAAAAAATTTTGCTCATCACCCCCATAACCCTCTCAAGGTCCAAAGGCCAAATCTCAAAGGGAGCGCCAGGGTCCAAGAATTTTTGAAAAAAAAAAAAAAAAAAACTTACAGAATTAAAAATAATAATTCTCTGTACATAATAAAACAAAAACTATTTTTTTTTTTTCGATTAGCAGTTACCAAGATATAGAGACGTGAAGTTGACCCTCAATGACCTGGTGGCAATAACATCTGCAACTTCCGTAAAGTCGCATTATTTTATGTTAGGTTTTTGTTACATTTTTCTTTTCTTTTCTAACATTTTTTTTTAACAGTAACTTTTGTGACCTGAGACGAATATAATGTGTAATTGTACACTCCTTGTATTCAACACCACATAGATATTGACATACATATTTTATTCATTCTAGAGTGTATATTAGGGTTTTATGCTATTTATATTGTTTAATATGTCATATTAGATGAACTGTGATAGATAAATAACCCGTAGAGCCGATAATAGCATCATATTGAAGTACAATTTTGTCATGCCTCCTGACAGCAGGAACGGATTCACTGGATTTACATTATATCTCATGGGAAATATTGCTACGACTTTAGCACGTTTCAACTTTAGTACTAGGTCCAGGAACGGATTAAGTATGAAACTCGAGGTACCACTGTATATTGGTATGGTTTGTATGGCAGTAATCTCATTTTTTGGTCTCATTTGATAGAATGGAAGATACATATTACAGAAATAGATACAATTTTGATTGGTTTCACAACAGAAAGTACCTTGAAATTGAATTCAATCTAGCAGAAATGTTCGATTTTTGCTGATGTTCGAGAGCAAACGAATGACGTCACTATCCAATACGTGTCCAACTGGCCAGTCTAATATGGAGTCATGAATGGCTTGACATTATTTATACAATTATTACAATAATGCAGTAGTCTACATAACAGTAAGTCTATTTTTTGTGTGAATAAAAATTCAAAATGGAAAGGAAGTGTAATATAAGAGGGGTCTGGAGACGTGACTAATGTACCGAGAAAAATTTTATTTTTTAGTGCCAGGAATATCTGCAATGTTTATTCTGGGCCCTATTTTGAAATTGGCATCTCTTGAAATTTGTGTGAAATTTGCCCAATTACCAATTTCTGATCACTTTATTGGGTAGTTGAAATAGGTAAATGGGTGGTTTCTTGTACTCAGTTGACAGAATAGATGGAATACCAGCAAAATATCTATGAGTTTGGTAGACTGGAACAATGGAATGGGCCAAAAATAGGGTGTAAATTGAGTGAAATCGCAGACGCATAAATATCGCCAATGGGTTAAGTGTATTCTAACCTAACCACTCAGTAATCCAGCAAAATCACTAAACTGGCACCCTACAGGTCCCAATGGTGTAGGATTGGTGATGGTCAACCTGTAATATGCTTGTTTCTATAATATTTACACAATAAGTGCAGCATGAATACAGCTGCCAGATCTGTGACTTAGTCAGTTGCTGCTAACAAGCCCAGCATTCAGCTCTCAGGTTGGGGCTTACACATGACTTGTTTGTTCCTTACATTTTCGCTAAATATACTTAGAACGTCATAATCGCTAAATATATAAACAACCAATTTCTTGGTTTTCAGGAAAATGACAAAAATTATGAATGTTGCTTGGAAATCACAGCAGCCATTAGGATTACATTACAGTAGGGCCCCACTTATATGGCAGGTTAGGTTCCAGGCTACCGCTGTAAAGCGGAAATCGCCGTAAAGTGGAACACCCTTTTTTTCCACTTATAAATGCATACAAATACTAGATAACAAGTTTACACTAACATATATTAAGTTAGCAATAGAACTAGGCATCAAAAAACAATAAAAAAGTACAATACACACATAGTGCACTCATTACTTACCTTAAAATATTTATAGTCTTAATCTAGGGTGAGACAAGTAGTATTTATTGTAAGAAACCAAGTGTGGTATGTATGGTAGTCAGCCAGGCTACCATACCAGACCAACCCACCCACACATATATTCTATGACATTTAAGCATCCCAGAGCAATAAAATGTATATGCAGTTCACTCATTATTTACCTTAAAATATTTGTAGTCTTAATGTAGGGTCAGGAGTAAGTAAATGAAATAAAACTAATAAATGAGAGAGAAAGAATGAGTGCATGAGAGGGGACAGGTGCAGAGTTATGTAAACAAACCAGGCGAAGGTAAGTTTTGTAAACAAACAAAGTGTACACGTCTGGTTTGTGTACAAGTTACATTGTATACAGGTTGTCTCTACATTGATACGGTAGAATAAATAAAGAAGAACACTCCCGTTCTCATGTAACATCATTTTGAGAAGAAATGACGCTCTGAGTGAAGGCAATGGTAATAAGTCACTCTGACTTTTTTGGGTTATCCTAGGTTCTCTATACATATGTTGTCATGTATGATAATATATGTAACTGTATTTGTGAATACCTGAATAAACTTACTTACATACATACGAAAGGAATAATTTTCTACAGTTACCCCCAGTAACACATTTTCTCTTATGTTAGATTAGAGAAAATATTATTCTTGCCATCACTTGTACAAGTTATCTGGCTACCACATCTCATATTTATGTTTATTTATTCTATTGTGGGGTGTATTTATCATCTTTATATGTTATGTATAATGTTTATATAATTTTGAAAAAAATATCATGGATGGATTAATGAAAATGTGTATATTAACGTAATATACGACATTTAAATGAGACTCGGTGATTATTATTACAGTGGACCCCCGGTTAACGATATTTTTTCTCTCCAGAAGTATGTTCAGGTGCCAGTACTGACCGAATTTGTTCCCCTAAGGAATATTGTGAAGTAGATTAGTCCATTTCAGACCCCCAAACATTCACATACAAACGCACTTACATAAATACACTTACATAATTGGTCGCATTCGGAGGTGATCGTTATGCGGGGGTCCACTGTATCATTACTAATATGACGTCTGGAGACATAAAACACTCTTACTGATTTTAATGTGTACCTGCATGCCAGCACAGTATGTAAGTTTATGTAAGTACAGGTATACATAAGTATAATTATCAGAGTATATATAAAATATGAAATAACTTTTAAAAACACTTAAAATTTTGGAGTTTCCAGACATAATGGAGAGACTTAGTGCTTACGGATCTCACAGACAATGTAAACAAACTGGGTGGGGCGTGGTGACCGTATTAGAAAGTCAGGTGGGGGGAGCCGTATAGCGAGTTTTGGTCATAATTTGAAATGACCGTATTAGCGGAACGCCGTAAAGCGAAATGCCGTAAAGCGGGGCCCTACTGTACATACTTAAGGCATAGAAAAAATGTAGAAATTACTGACAGTACCTGTAATGAAGATGAATATAACATTGACAGACTTCTTCCACAAAAATCTGTTAGCTTTGCTCCCTTTACAGCTAATACAGGATGTTGGGAGCCATCAAATCTTTCTGCTACACTTTCCCATAATGTCAGTTGTACCTGTATGAAAATACCTTGTTCAGTAACCAGAAAGGTTAGGTATCATGGAATAATGAAATTTCCAACTTCAGCTATGTACAAAAAGGTACCACAATAAGAATAAATCAGCAGGATATATATTTACATTTTGTATGTAATTTTCCACCCAAAGGTATAATTCAGAGGGTGAAGGGTTGAGCTGGTTTGGGCATTTAAAAAGGATAAAACAGAATATGATGACTAAGAGGGCATACATAATGGAGGTGGAAGAAAGGCATAGGGATTTACCCAGAAAGGGTTTGAGTAATAGGAGCTTGAGGATACAGCTGCTGGCTTGTATGAGCTTGTCACATCAGAGTGGAGACACGTTTTTATAGTTGAAAGTGCTGTTGAAGTTTTTATGGCATGATATACTGTAACATTTCAGAGGAAAGTTCAGGGAAACTGATTAACTGGACTTGGGTTCTTGAGTGGGGAGGTACAGTGCCTGCACTCTGAAGGAAGGGTGAGAATGTTGCAGTTTTGAGGGTCTTTTGAATTATGATACCTGTGCACTTCCAGTTTCACTCTTACTAAAGCAATGATGAGCAATACTAAAACAAAGTTGTGGCAAATAATAATGAGATCTAGCTATTCCTCTTGAAAAATTCTGGAAGCATGATGAGAAAAAACAAGATTTTCTCAGTCCTCCTGAATGAGTGATGGTCAAAGTATTTTCTTCTTTTGAGTCGCCACTACCTCAGTCGGAGACAGCTAATATATTAAATATAAAAGAAAAGAACTACTATAACTCACTTCTCTTTTTGTGTCATCTACAATTTGTACATCTCCAGAACAGCAGAGAGAACAGCAGAGAGGAGCAGAACAGAGCAGAAAACAGAGAGAGCGGGGAAAAAGGCAGAGAAGAGAGCAGAGCGCGGCACCCGGGCAGATGCAGCTGGTGGCCTGCTGAGCAGATGCAGAGGGGGCCCCAGCAGCTGCAGCAGAGGTCAGGCAGCAGCAGCAGAGCAAGCAGAACGCAACAGCAGCACAAGCAGCAGCATACAGAGCCCGTGCAGCCGCAGCAGCAGCAAAGCAGCAGCAGCAGCAAACGCAGCAGCAGCAAGCAGCAGCAGCCGCGCAGCAGCAGCAGCAGCAGCGCCCACGCAGCCACCAGCAGCAGCAGCAGGCACCCGGGGCCAGCAGCAGCGGCGGCAGCAGCAGACCCGGCAGCAGCAGCAGCAGCAGCAGCAGCAAGAGCAGCAGAACAGGCAGCGGGCAGCGCAGCAGCAGCAGCAGCAACAGCAGGAACAGCAGCAGCAGCAGCACCAGCAGCAGCAGCAGCACAAAGCAGCAGCAGCGGGCAGCGGTGCAGCGTAGCTGGGGGTGCAGCTGCGGCAGCACGCGCAGCAGCTGCGGGCAGCTGAGCAGGGCAGCAGCTGCAGCAGCACAGCAGCAGATACAGCAGCGCTGCAGCGGGCAGCAGCAGAACAGCAGCACAGCAGAGCAAGCCAGCAGAGCAGCGGGGCAGCGGGGAGCTGCGCAGCAGCAGCAGCGGGGCCCGGGGCACCCGGGCAGCAAGCAGAGCCGGGCCGCAAGCAGAGCTGGCAGCAGCAGAGCGGCAGCAGCAGCAGTGACAGCAGCAGCACCAGGGGGAGCAGAGCAGCAGAGGTGCAGGAGCACCAGCAGATGGGCAGTGCAGAGAGAGCAGAGCAGCTAGCCGGGCCAGCAGCTGAAAGCAGGGCTGCAGCTGAAGCAGCTGAGTGAGAGTGAGTTGCAGATGAGCGTGGAGAGTGCGAGAGGGGGAAGAGTCAGAGAGAGCAGTTTGAGTAGTGGAAGAAAGCTGGGTGGGGTGGGAGTTGCAGCATAGTGAGATTAGGAGAGAGCTGAGAGCGAGGTTGGGAGTGCGAGAAACTGCGATTGAGCTGAGAGGGGGTAGCAGAGTAGCAGGCGATTGAGGAGTGGTAGCAGAAGAGTGCAGCACCCCGCAGCGGTAAGCTGCGAAGTGCAGAGCGGGTATTTTAGAGTTAGAGAGCTGAAGTAGTGAGGTGAAAGAGTTGAGTTAAGTTTTTAAAAAGGGGTTTGTAGTGCAAAAGGGAGCATTAGTTGTAGTATTAGTTGTAGTAGTAGCTGTAGTAGTTGTAGTTTTAGTAGTAGTAGCTGTAGTAGTTGTACAAGTAGTTGTAGTAGTTGTAGTAGTAACTGCAGTAGTTGCAGTTGTAGTTGTAGTAGTAGTTGATTTAGCTTGCATTTGCAGGGGGTAGCGTAGTGAAAAGTAGCTGCCAGTTGCAGAGTTGCAGGCGTAGCATTGAGTAGTCCCTTGCAGTGATTTGGCAGTTGCAGCTGCGGGCCAGCTTTTACCGGGGTTGGTTGTTTGCAGTACGTAGTTGGGGAAAGAGCTGCAGCAGAGCGTGGCGGGCTTTTGAGTAATTGCAGTAGAGCTGCAGGGGTTGAAAGTAGTTGAGAGTTGCTGTAGTTGCAGTGGGGTTTTGGTAGTTAGTAGAAGGTAGTTGTTGGGGTTGTAGTAGTTTTAGTTGTAGTAGTTGTTGTAGTAGTAGTAGTTGTAGTAGTTGCAGTTGTTGAGTGGAGTAAAAGGTGTAGTTGAAGTAGTTGTAGAAGGAAGAGTTGGGGCGTAGCTGTAGCAGAGTTGCAGTAGTTAAAGGTAGTAGTTTTAGTAGCTGTAGTTGAGAGTTGCAGAGTTGCAGAGTTGGATGCAGTAGTTGTAGCCGAAGGGGCGAAGCGGCAGAAGTTGTAGCTTTGGGCTGTAGCTTTAGTAGCTGTACCCCAAGTTAAGTTGGTGGTTTGCAGGGGAGCTGAGTTGTAAAGCTGAGAGCTGTAGCTGAGTAGCTGTAGAGTTGCAGAGTAGTAGCGGGCAGTTTTAGAGGGCAGTTTGTGAGATGCAGAGCCCCAGTAGCTGTAGTTGTTTTTAGAATTGACCCATTTGGGTAGTGGCAGTGAGTCCGTAGTAGCTGAGAGTTGCAGTGCGGGAGCAGTTGATTTCCCCGTGTTGCAGTAGCTTTTGGCTGCAGCACCCGGCTTAGCAGGGAGCGGGGTAGTAGCTGAGCTGGGTACCCAGCTGTAAAAAGCTGCAGTAGCGGGGCAGCAGTGTCACCCGAGGCAGCAGCTGCAGAGCTGAGAGCCCAGTGCACCCGAGTAGCTGAGTAGCTGAAGCGGAGTTGAGCAAAAAGAAGGCAGCTGCAGTACGGGAGCAGCTTTGCGGGCTGGGGCTGCAGAGTTGCAGAGCTGCTGAGCTGAGAAGGGGGTAGAGTTGAGAAAAGGTTGCAGTGGGCAGTGGCTGTAGTTGCATTTGTAGCAGTTGTAGTTGTAGGGGTAGTAGTTTGTTGGGTAGTAGTGGCGGGCTGAGCGGGCAGAGTTGTAGTAGCTGGCAGTTGGTAGCTGTTTTTTTATTGCAGTAGTTGCAGTTGCAGTAGTAGTTGAGCGGGTTGTAGTTGAGTAGCTGAAGAGTACTTGTGGTAGTTGAGTTGATTTGCGTAGTGGTAGCAGTTGTAGGGGTAGTAGAGAAAAGGGGCAGTAGTAAAAAGCAGTAGCGGGTGCAGTGGTAGTAGGGTGGAGAGTAGTTGCAGTAGTATTTGGGGCAGTAGGGGTTTTTGCAGTAGAGTAAAGGGGGTAGTAGTAGTAGTTTGGGCTGGAGTTTACCTGGAGAGATTTCCCGGGGGGTCAACCCCCGCCCCCCCCGTGCCCAAAGGGCCCCCTGGTGGATCAGAGCCATCAACCAGGTTGTTGCTGCTGGCTGCACGAAACCAACGCACACCCACACCCCGGGCTGGTCAGGAACCGACTTTAGGTGTTTGTCCAGTGCCAGCTTGTTGACCGCTAGTCCGTTATAATCCTTTAAGGGGTATGCTGTGAGGCAGTTGAACAGTCTCGGCCCTGACACTTATTGTATGGTCTCTTAACGCGCTACTGACACCCCAGCTTTTCATTGGGGGATGCTGCATCATCTGCCAAGCCTTTTGCTTCGTAGTGAGTGATTTTCGTGTGCAAGTTCGGTACTAGTCCTTAGGATTTTCCAGGTGTATATAATCATGTGATCTCTCCCTCCCATGCTCCAGGAATACAGGTTTAGGAACCTCAAGCGCTCCCAGTACTGAGGTGTTTTATCCGCTAGCGGCTGGGTGAGTGTTCTCTGTACATTTTCTAGGTCAGCAATTTCACCTGGCCCTCAAAGGTGCTGTTAGTAAAAGCAGCAATATTCCAGCGCCTAGATAGAACAAGTGACCTGAAGAGTGTCACCATGGGCTTAGCCTCCCTAGTTTTGAAGGTTCTCATTATCCATCCTGTCATTTTTCTAGTAGATGCGATCGATACAATGTTATGGTCCCCAAAGGGATTCCTCCGACATGACTACCCCAGGTCTTTAACTTTGGTGTTTTGCCTTCATTCTGTACCAGAATCTCCAGTAGTAGTAGTTGTAGTAGAAGCTGTAGTAGCCAGTAGTCAGAGTGGACAACTGCAGCACCTACAGCTGTAGTATAGCTGTAGCCAGGTGCTTGCAGCTGTAGCAGGCAGCAGCAGCTGTAGCCAGCTGCAGTAGCTGTACAGCTGCAGTAGCTGCAGTAGCTGCAGCCAGTAGCCGCAGGCTGTGGTAGCTGTGAGCAGCCAGCTGCAGTAGCAGCAGCAGCAGTTGTAGCTATAGCATTAGGAAACAGCTGGGTGAAGGCAGCAGCTGCAGCACTAGCTGCAGCAGCAGCTGCAGTAGCTGTAGCTCTTAGTAGCCAGGCAGCTGCAGAAGCAGTTGCAGTAGCTTTGCAGTAACCGCAGTTGCAGCCAGAGCAGCTGCAGTAGCTGGGTAGGCTGCAGTAGCTGCAGCTGTGCACCGCAGTCATGCAGCTGTAGCAGCTGCTGTAGTCAGTAGCAGCACTCTGCAGCACCTGCAGATGCAGCAGCCAGCTGCAGCAGCTGCACCTGCTGCAGCCTGCAGCCGCAGCAGCCTGCAGCAGCAGCTGCAGCAGCCGCAGCTGGGCAGCAACTGCAGTGCAGCCCAGCAGCAGCTGCAATAGCAGCTTGCAGTGGCCAGCTGCAGCCAGCAGCTGCATAGCTACAGCAGCAGCCGTAGCTGGGTTGCAGAAGCCGTAGCAGCTCTTAGGTCAGCAGCTTGCTGCAGCAGCAGCAGCTGCAGCAGCTGCAGCCAGCTGCAGTGGCAGTAACACCAGCTGCAGTAGCTGAAGAAGAATGCCAGTAGGCTGAAGCTGTAGTAGTTGCAGTAGCAGTTGCAGCAGCTGCAGCTGTAGCCTCCTGAAGAAGTCAGTTGCAGTAGCTGTAGCTGTAGTAGTAGCGTGAGCAGGTGTAGTTGCAGTAGCTATAGCTGTAGCTGAAGTAGCTGCAGTAGCTGTAGTCATAGAAGCCAGAACAGTATTAGTTGTAGTTGTAGTCATAGTAGTTATAGTAGTAGTTGTAGTTGTAGTAGTAGTTGTAGTACTTGTAACAGGTGTAGTAGTTGTAGCTGTAGTAGTAGTTGTAGCTGCAGTAGTAGCAGCTGCAGTGGCAGAACAGCAGCTGCAGCAGTTGCAGATGAAAGGTAGCAGGATGCAGTAGTACCAGTAGTCAGAAGTTGCATTAGCAGTTGTGAAATGAAGAGCTATAGTCAGCAGTTGCAGTAGCGGTAGCTGTAGTAGTAGCAGCTGTAGCCCAGCAGCTGCAGTAGTTGCAGCTGCAGCAGTTGCAGTTGCAGTAGCTGCAGGCAGTAGTAGCTGTAGCTGTAGTAGTTGTAGTTGTATAGCTGCAGTAGCTGGGTAGTCAGAAGCAGCCAGGTAGTTGTAGTAGCTGTAGTAGTTGTGAAGTTAAGGTAGCTGGTAGTAGCTGTGGTATAGCTATGGCTGTAGTAGTTGCAGTTGCTGTAGCTGTAGTTGCAGTAGTTGCAGCAATTGTAGTTGCAGTAGTAGTGGCTGTAGCTGCAGTAGTTGCAGCTGTAGCTGTAGTAGCTGCATGTAGTAGTAGCTGTATAGTTGCAGTTGTAGTAGTAGCTGTAGTAGCTGCAGCAGTTGAAGCAGTTGTAGTAGCTGTAGTAGTCTTATTGCAGTAGCTAGCAGAAGTTGCAGTTGGTAGTAGCTTGAAGTGTACTTGCAGTAGCTGTAGTAGTAGCTGCAGTATTGGTAGCAGCTGCGGTGCAGCTGCAGTAGTAGCAGTAACAGCAGCGACCAGGCCTCCTGGTGGATCAGAGCTTGATCAACCAGGCTGTTGCTGCTGGCTGCACGCAAACCAACGTACGAGCCACAGCCCGGCTGGTCAGGAACCGACTTCAGGTGCTTGTCCAGTGCCAGCTTGAAGACTGCCAGGGGTCTGTTGGTAATCCCCCTTATGTATGCTGGGAGGCAGTTGAACAGTCTCGGGCCCCTGACACTTATTGTATGGTCTCTTAACGTGCTACTGACACCCCAGCTTTTCATTGGGGGGATGCTGCATCGTCTGCCAAGTCTTTTGCTTTCGTAGTGAGTGATTTTCGTGTGCAAGTTCGGTACTAGTCCCTCTAGGATTTTCCAGGTGTATATAATCATGTATCTCTCCCTCCTGCGTTCCAGGGAATACAGGTTTAGGAACCTCAAGCGCTCCCAGTAATTGAGGTGTTTTATCTCCGTTATGCGTGCCGTGAAAGTTCTCTGTACATTTTCTAGGTCAGCAATTTCACCTGCCTTGAAAGGTGCTGTTAGTGTGCAGCAATATTCCAGCCTAGATAGAACAAGTGACCTGAAGAGTGTCACCATGGGCTTAGCCTCCCTAGTTTTGAAGGTTATCATTATCCATCCTGTCATTTTTCTAGCAGATGCGATCGATACAATGTTATGGTCCTTGAAGGTGAGATCCTCCGACATGATCACTCCCAGGTCTTTAACTTTGGTGTTTTGCTCTATTTTGTGGCCAGAATTTGTAGTAGTAGTAGTTGTAGTAGAAGTTGTAGTAGTTGTAGTAGTTGTAGTAGCAATTGTAGTAGTACTTGAAGTAGTTGTAGTAGAAGTTGTAGTTGTAGAAGAAGTTGTAGTTGTAGTAGTAGCAGTAGTAGTAGTTGTAGAAGTAGTTGTAGTAGTTGTAATAGTTGTAGTAGTTGTAGTAGTTGTAGTTGTAGTAGTTGCAGTTGTAGTAGTTGTAGTAGTTGTAGTAGTTGCAGTAGCTGTAGTAGTAGTAGAAGTAGTTGTAGTAGCAATTGTAGTAGTTGTAGTAGTAGCTGCAGCAGCAGCAGCTGCAGCAGCAGTCAGCTGCAGCAGTAGCTGCAGCAGCCTGCAGCCTGCGGAGCAGCTGCAGCAGCAGCAGCAACAACAGCAGCAGCAGCAACAGCAACAGCAGCAGCAGTAACAGTAACAGCAGCAACAGCAGCAACATTAGCAGCAGCAGCAATAGCAGCAACAGCAGCAGCCAAGTAAGTGCAGTCGCTCCAGCAGCATCTGCAGCAGCCTGCAGCAGCAGCAACAGCAGCAAGCCAGCAGCAGCAGCAGCGCCAGCAGCAGCAGCCTGCAGAAGCAGCAGCTGCAACTGGCGCAGCAGGCTTGCTGCAGCAGCAGCAGCAGCAGCAGCAGCAGCAGCAGCTGGTGCAGCTGCTGCAGCAGCATTTGCAGCAAAGCTCTCACCAGCTGCAGCAGCCGCACCAGCAGCAGCAGCTGCAGCAGGCAGCACAGCAGCCGCACTGCAGCAGCAGCAGTACAGCAACAGCCGCAGCAGCAGCCGTGCAGCAGGAAGAACGCAGGCAACACAGCAGCGCAGTCGCAGCACAGCGCACAGTAGAATATAGCACAACAGCAGCAACAGAACAGCAGCAGCAGCAGCAGCAACAGCAACAGCTAAGCAGCAGCAGCAGCAGCCGTAGCCAGCAGCAGCAACAGCAGCAACAGCAGAACAGCAGTACAGCAGGAAGCAGCAAATACAGCAGCAGCAGTACGCTGCAGCAGCGCAGCAGCAGCACGGCAGCTGCAGCAGCAGCAGCAGCCGCGCAGCAGCAGCAGCAGCAGCAACAGCAGCCGCGCAGCAGCAGCAGCAGCAGCGCTGCAGCCGCAGCAGCAGCAGCAGCAGCAGCGCAGCCGCAGCAGCAGCAGCAGCCGCAGCAGGCTTTCGGCAGCAGCCGTAGCAGCTCGCAGCAGCACCTGCAGCAGCACCTGCAGCAGCAGTCGCAGCAGCCGCAGCAGCAAGCGTTGGCACGGCAGCTAGCCGCGGTGTTAAGCTCACCAGTCGCGGCAGCCGCAGCAGCTGCAGCAGCTGCTGCAGCCGCAGCAGCAGCAGCTGCAGCAGCTGCAGCCGCAGCAGCTTGCAGCTGCAGCAGCTGGCAGCAGCATCACAGTGGTTACAGCAGCCGTAAATAGCTGCAGCAGCCGCCGCAGCTGCAGCAACTGGAAGCCAGCAGCCAGCCGCAAGCAGCAGCCGCCTAAAGCCGCGCAGCCGCAGCAGCAGGCCAGCCGCAGCAACTGCAGCAACAGCACAGCTGGGTGCAGCTGGGCAGCCGGTGCTGCAGCTGCGGCATCAGCTGCAGCACAGCTGCAGCAGCTGCAGCAGCGCGGCAGCAGCCGCAAAACAGCCTGGCAAACAGCAGCCAAGTAGCAGCAGCAGCAAAACTAGCAGCAGCAGCAGCGCGCCAGCAACAGCAAACTGCGGCAGCAGCAACAGCAGCAGGCAGCCGGTGCAGCCAGCGCAGTGTGCAGTCATGCAGCTGGCGCAGCAGCAGCAGCAGCAGCAGCAGCAGCTTGAGCTGCAGCAGCAGCAGCTGCAGCAGCAGCCGCAGCAGCAGCTGCAGCAGCGCAGCATTAACAGCACAGCAGCGCACAGCAGCCGTAGCCGCAGTAGCAGCAGCTGCAGCAGCAGCAGCACAGCGCAGCAGGCAGCACAACAGCAGCAGCAGCAGGCCAGCCGCGGGCGCAGCCAGCAGCAGCAGCAGTAGCAGCTGCAGCAGCAGCAGCAGCAGCAGTAGCCCGCGCGCAGCAGCAGCTGCAGCAGCAGCAGCAGCAGCCGCTGCAGCAGCAGCAGCAGCAGCAGCAACAAGCAACAGCAGCAGCCGCAGCAGCAGCAGCAGCAGCAGCAGCAGCCGCAGCAGCCAAGCAGCAGCCGCAGCTGCGCAGCTGCAGCCGCAGCAGCCGCAGCATCAGCCGCACCAGCTGCAGCAGCAGCCGCAGCAGCTGCAGCCGCAGCAGCAGCAGCCGCAGCAGCAGCCGCAGGCCGCAGCAGCAGCCGCAGCAGCTGCAGCAGCCTGCAGCTGCAGCAGCAGCCGCAGCAGCAGCAGCAACAACAGCAGCAGCAACAGCAACAGCAGCAGCAGTACAGCAACAGAGCAACAGCAGGCAAATACCAGCAGCAGCAGCAACAGCAGTACAGCAGCAGCTGGCGGCAGGCCGCCCAGCAGCATCTGCAGCAGCCGCAGCAAATACAGCAGCAGCAGCAGCACGAAAGCAGCAGCAACAGCAGCAGCAACAGCAAGGCAGCAAAGCAGCAGCAGCAGCCGCCAGCAGCAGCAGCCGGGTGCGCAGCCGCTGCAGCAGCATCTGCAGCAGCCGCACCAGCAGTCGCAGCAGCTGCACCAGCAGCAGCCGCAGCAGCAGCAGCAGCCGCAGCCGCGGCAGCAGCGCAGCAACAGCAACAGCCGCGCAGCAGCTGCGCAGCAGCAGCCGGCGCAGCAGTACGGTGCAGCAGCAGCAGCTGCAGCAGCAGCAGCAATAGCAGCACAGCAGGCCAAATGGTGCAGTAACAGGCCAGCAGCAGCAGCAACAGCAACAGCAGCAGCAGCAGCAGCAGCAGCTGCAGCTGCAGCAGCAGCAGCAACAGCAGCAACAGCAGAACAGCAGCAACAGCAAACAGCAACAGCGCAGCAGCAGCCGCGCAGCAGGCAGCACCGCGCAGCCGCAGCAGCAGCAGCAGTCGCGCAGCAGCAGCAGCAACAGCAGCCGCGCAGCAGCAGCAGCAGCAGCAGCAGCGCAGCCGCAGCAGCAGCAGCAGCTGCAGCAGCAGCAGCCGCAGCAGCCGCAGCAGCAGCTGCAGCTGCAGCAGCACCCTGCAGCAGCACCGGTGCAGCAGCCGCAGCTTGCAGCCGCAGCAGCAGCAAGGCACGGCGCGCTGCAGCAGCAGCCGTACAGCCAGGTAGCTGCAACAGCTGCAGTAGCTGCTGCAGCTGCAGTAACTGCAGCTGCAGCAGCAGCCGCAAGCAGCAGTCAGCCAGCAGCCGCAGCTGCAGCAGCAGCTGCAGCCGCAGCAGCAGGCCGTAGCCGTAGCAACTGCAGCAACAGCACACTGGTGCAGCTGCAGTCATGCCAGCTGCAGCATCAGCTGGGTAATAGCTGCAGCAGCTGCAGCAGCAGCGCAGCAGCCGCAGCCAGCTGCAGCAGCAGTAGGCTGGCAGCAGCAGCAGCAGCAAAACTAGCAGCAGCAGCAGCAAAAGCAGTAACAGCAGCACCGTAGCAGTAGCAACAGCAGCAGCACAGCAGCAGCAGCAGCTGGTGCAGAAGCAGCAGCAGCAGCAGCCGGGTGCAGCTGGCGAGCAGCAGCAGCAGCCAGCAGGCAGCCAGCTGCAGCAGCAGCAGCTGCAGCAGCAGCAGCTGCAGCAGCAGCTGCAGCAGCAGCAGCTTGCAGCAGCACAATAGTAACAGCAGCAACAGCAGGGGCCAGAGCAGCAGCAGCAGCAACAGCAGCAGCAGTGTCAACAGAGCAACAGCAGCAGCAGCACAGCAGCAGCAGCCAACAGCAGCAGGCAGCTGGTGCAGCTGCTGCAGCATCTGGTGCAGCCTGCGCAGCAGCAGCCATGCAGCAGCAGCAGCTGCAGCCTGCAGCAGCAGCAGCAGCAACAGCAGCAGCAGCAGCCGGGCAGCAGCAGCAGGCAGAAAGCAGCAGCAGTAGCAGGAGAAGCAGTGTCAGCAGCAACAGCACAACAGGCCAGCAGCAGCAGCAGCAGCTGCTGCAGCAGCAGTCGCAGCAGCAGAGTCAGCCAGCAGCAGCTGCAGCAGCAGCAGCAGCCGCAGCAGCAGCAGCAGCAGCAGCTGCACCAGCAGCAGCAGCTCGCAGCTGCAGTGAGCTGCAGCAGCACCTTGCAGCCACCCCAGCAGCCAGCACCAGCCGCAGCACCTGCAGCAGCAGCAGCAGCAGCTGCAGAGGCAGCTGCAGCAGTAGCTGTGATAGTTGCAGAAGCTGTAGCAGTAGCAGCAGTACAGCCAAGAGGCAGCTGCAGCAGCAGCTGTAATAGCTGCAGTGGCTGCAGCAGTAGCTGTAGCAGTAGCTGGAAGTAGTTGCAGTAGTAGCCGCGGTGCTATTGCAATTGTAGCAGCTGTAGCCAGTAGGAGCTGTGGTAGCAGCTGCAGCAGCAGCTGTAGCAGCTGCAGTAGCTGTACCAGCAGCAGCAAGGTGCAGCTGTAGCAGCTGCAGAAGCAGTAACAGCTGCAGCTGCAGCTGGTGCTGCAGCCAGCTACCAGCTGCAGTAATAGCTGCAGCAGCAGCCTGCAGCAGCCGCAGCCGCGTTAGTATCGCAGCAGCTGCAGCCTCCTAGCACAGCCGCAGCAGCCAGGCAGCCTTGTGCAGCTGCAGCCGCAGCAGCTGCAGCTGGTGCAGTAGCACTAGCAGCAGCAGCAGCAACAGCAGCAGTGCCAGCAACAGCAGCAGTAGCCGTTGTACAGCAGCAGCTGGCAGCTGGTGCAGCAGCAGCAGCAAGGCTGGCAGCAGCCAGCCGCAGCAGCAGCCAGCAGCAGCAGCAGCTGCAGCAGCCTGCAGCAACAGCTGCGCAGCTGCAGCTGCAGCAATTAGCTGCAGCATTAGCTGCAGCAGCAGCAGCAGTAGCCGTAGCAGCAGCTGCAGGCTTAGGCAGTAGTCTGTGCAGTAGCAAAGCAGTAAAACTAGTAACAGCATACAGCAGCAGCAAACAGCAGCAACAGCAGCAACTGCAGCAGCAGCACAGCAGCAGCAGCAAAAACAGCAGCAACAGCAGCAGCAGCAGCAGCAGCAGCAGCAGCTGCAGCTGCAGCAGCAGCAGCTCGGCAGCAGGCAGCTTGCAGCAGCAACAGCAGCAGCCAGCAGCAGCACAGCAGCACAGCAGTAGCCTGTGCAGCTTGTCTAGCAGCACGGTGCAGCAGCAGCTGCAGCAGCTGCAGCAGCAACAGGCAGCAGCACCAGCAGCAGCAGCAGCTGCAGCTGCAGCAGCAGCAGCTGGGTGCAGCAGCAGCCAGCAGCAGCAATACAGCAGCAGCAGCACAGCAGCAACAGCAGGCAGCTTTCAGCAGCAACAGCAGCAACAGTGAAAACATGCTGCTGCAGCAGCAGCAGCAGCCATGCAGCTGGTGCAAGCAGCAGCAGCAGCGAGCAGCTCGCAGCTGGCAGCAGCAGCACAGCAGCAGCTGCAGCAACAGCAGCCACAAACAGCCAGCAGCAGCAGCAGCAGTGGCAGCAGCAGCAGCTGGCAGCTGCAGCAGCAGCTGCAGCAGCAGCAGCAGCAGCAGCAGTAGCTGCACCAGCAGCAGCAGCAGTCGCAGCAGCACCAGCAGCAACACCTGCAGCAGCTGCGGCAGCAGCCTGCAGCACCTGCAGCAGCAGCAGCAGCAGCCGTAGATGCAGTCATTGCAGCAGCAGCCGTACAGCTGTAACTGCAGCTGCAGCAGCAGCTGCAGCAGCAGCCGCACCAGCTGTCGTAGCTGCAGCAGCCGCAGCTGCAGCCGCAGCAGCTGCAGCAGCAGCTCGCAGTAGCCGCAGCTGCAGCAGCAGGCAGCAGTAGTTGCAGTAGCAGTAAGAAGGCGTAGTTGTAGTTGGAAGCTGCAGGTGTTTACCTGGAGTTTACCTGAGCATTAGTTGCAGTATTATTGCAGTAGTTACCCGGAGTTTACCTGAGGAGTTCCGGGGTCAACGCCCCGCAGCCCGGCAGCCCGTGACCAGGCCTCCCAGGATCAGAGCCTGATCAACCAGGTTCGTTGCTGCTGGCTGCAATGCAAACCAACGTGATGAGCCACAGCCCGGCTGGATCCGAACTGACTTTAGGTGCTTGTCCAGTGCCAGCTAGGCGATCTGCCAGTCTGTTGGTAATCCTTGGCGTGCTGGGAGGCAGTTGGAACAGTCCGGGCCCTGACACTTATTGTATGGTCTCTTAACGTGCTAGTGACACCCTGTTTTCATTGGGGGATGGTGCATCGTCTGCCAAGTCTTTTGGTTTTTCTGCAGTGAGTGATTTTGTGTGCAAGTTCGGTACTAGTCCTCTAGGATTTTCCAGGTGTATATAATCATGTATCTCTCCCTCCCGCGCTCCAGGAATATGGTTTAGGAACCCCAAGCGCCCCAATAATTGAGGCAGCAAGTTTTATTCCATTATGCCACATGAAAGTTCTCTCTGTACATTTTCTAGAATGGCAATTCTCACCTGCCTTGAAAGGTGCTGTTAGTGTGCAGCAATATCTACCTAGATAGAACAAGAAGTGACCTGAAGAGTGTCATCATGGGCTTGGCCTCCCTAGTTTTGAAGGTTCTCATTATCCATCCAGTCATTTTTCTAGCAGATGCGACTGACACAACGTTATGGTCCCGGTTGCGAGATCCTCCGACATGATCACCCTGGCAGTAGCCGTAGCTGCAGCAGCAGCTGCAGTAGCCAGCTGCAGTAGCCGAAGCCGTAGCAGTTGCAGAAGCGCAGCTGTAGCCGCAGCAGCCGGGGCTTGCAGCTGCAGCTGCAGCAGCTGCAGCAGCTGTAATTGCAGCACAGCTGGGGCTGCAGCAGCTGCAGTTGCAGGCCAGCTGCAGCACGGTAGCTGCTGTAGCTGCAGCAGCAGCTGCAGCGTTGCAGCTGCAGCTGTGGCAGCAGCCAGGCGCCGCAGCAGTAGCCAGCTGCAGTAGCAGCAGCCGCAGCAGCAGCCGTAGCCGCAGCTGCAGCAGCTCGCAGCAGCAGCAGCTGCAGTAACAGCCGCAGTCAGCAATACAGCACCGTAGCCGTGCGTTGCAGTAGCTCGGTAGCCGTGCAGCAGTGCTCGCAGCCGCAGCTGTAGCCAGGCCGCAGCTGCAGTAGCCTTAGCCAGAAGCAGTAGCTGCAGCTGCAGTAGCAGCTGCAGCCAGCAGTTGCAGCTGCAGCAGCTGTGTTACTGGCAGCAGCCGTAGCTCTAGCAGCTGCAGCAGCTGGTAGCAGTCGCAGCAGTAGCCGTCGCAGCAGCTGCAGCTGCAGCAGCAGCAGCCGCAGCAGCTGCAGCCGTAGCAGCTGCAGCAGCTGCAGCGGCAGCTGCAGCTGCGGCAGCAGTTGCAGCTGCAGTAGCCGCAGCAGCAGCAGCAGCAGCAGTTGCAGCACCGGTAGCTGCAGTAACAGCTGCAGCAGCGCAGCAGCTGCAGTAGCCGCAGCAGCAGGCGCTGCAGCAGCTGCGGAGCTGCAGCAGTCAGCCGCAGCAGCCGCACCCAGCCGCAGCCCTTGCAGCAGCCGTAGCCTTTGCAGCAGCTGCAGCAGCCGCAGCAGCTGCAGCCGGGCTTGTGCCGTAGCAGCTGCGCACGCGGCAGCCGTAGCCGCAGCAGCCGCAGCAGCAGCTGCAGCCGCAGCAGCTGCAGCCGCGGCAGCAGCCGCAGGCCTTAGCCGCAGCCGCAGCTGCAGCAGCAGCAGCCGCAGCAGCCTTCAGCAGCACTTGCAGCAGCTGCGGCCGCAGCCTGCAGCTGCAGCAGCCGGCAGCAGCCGCGCAGCTGCAGCCAGCAGCTGCAACAGCAGCAGCAACAGCAGCAGAGCAGCAATAGCAACAGCAACAGCAGCAGAGGCAGCAACTGGGCGCAGCTGGGTGCAGGCCAGCAGCAGCAACAGCAGCTAGTTGCAGCCGCGCAGCAGCAGCAGCAGCAGCAGCAGCAGTGTTGCTCGCAGCAGCGGAAAGCGGTGCAGCTGCAGCAGCAGCCGCAGCAGCAGCAGCCGCTGCAGCAGCCGCAGCTGTTAGCAGCAGTACCGTAGCAGCAGCAGCAGCAGCAAGCTCGCAGCAGCAGCAGCCGCTGCAGCTGCAGCAGCACCTGCAGCAGCTGCAACTGCAGCAGCAGCAGCAGCAGCAGCTGTAGCGCACGCAGCAGCGCAACAGCAGGCTGTAATCTGCAGTAGCAGCTGCAGTTGCAGCCGCAGTTACAGCAGATGCAGCTGCAGTAGCTCAGTGGCAGTAACAGCTGTAGCTGGAAGTAGTTGTAGCTGAAGCAGTATTGTAGTAGTAGTTGTAGTAGTTGCAGCAGAATAGCTGTATAGCTGCAGTTGGGTAGCTTTAGTAGTTGTAGTAGCTGTAGTCAGAAGGTAGTTGGTAGAAGGTAGCTGTAGTAGTTGTAGTAGCTGTAGTAATGTAGTCGAAGCTGTAGTTGTAGTAGTTGTAGTTGTAGTAGTTGTAGCTGCAGCAGTTGCAGCAGTAGTTGTGAAGTAGCAGTTGTAGCAGTGGCTGTAGTTGTAGCAGTACCAGCTGTAGCTGCAGTAGCAGCTGTAGTAGTTGCAGTTGCACAGGCTGTAGCACGGTAGCTGCAGAAGGTAGCTGCAGCACAGCCGCAGCAGCTGCAGCAGCTGTAGCTGCAGCAGTCGCGCAGCAGCCAGGCAGCCGAAGCCGCAGCAGCCAGCTGCGCGCTGCAGCAGCCGCAGCAGCTGTAGCCGCAGCAGCCAGGCTTGGGCAGCAGCCGCAGCCGCAGCGTTGCAGCAGCTGCAGCTCAGCAGCACCAGCTGCCGGCAGCCGCTGCAGCTGCAGCACCTGCAGCCGCTGTAGCTGCAGCAGCGGCAACTGCTGCAGTAGCTGTAGCTGCAGCAGCCGCAGCAGCAGCCGCGGCCGCAGTGAGCTGCGGCAGCAGCAGCAGCCGTAGCAGCAGCCAGCTGCAGCCGCAGCAGCAGCTGCAGCAGCTGCAGCCGGGCAGCAGCTGCGCAGCTGCAGCAGCAGCTGCAGCAATAGCCGTGGCAGCTGCAGCCAGTAGCCATAGCAGCCAGCTGTAGCAGTAGCCTGCAGCAGCTGCAGCTGCAGCTGCAGCAGCAGCAGCAGCTGCAGCTGCAGCGGCAGTAACAGTAGCCAGCCAGCTGCAGCAGAAGCAGCAGTCGCACAGCAGCTGGCAGCTGCAGCAGCTCAGCAGCCGCAGCAGCTGCAGCAGCAGCTGCAGCTCGCAGGCCATGTGCAGCTGCAGACGCAGCAGCAGCTGCAGCAGCTGCAGCAGCTGCAGCTGCAGCAGCAAGGCAGCAGCTGTGCGGCAGCAACAGCAGCCACTGCAGCGCCAGCAGCTGCAGCAGCTGCAGCTACAGCCGCAGCTGCAGTGCCTTGAGCAGCTGCAGCAGCAGCAGCCGCAGCAGTAGCCATGTAGCAGCAGTCCAGCAGCAGCCAGGCAGCAGCTGCAGCAGCCGTAGCCGCAGCAGCCGCAGCTGCAGCAGCAGCCGCAGCAGCCAGCCGTAACTGCGGCAGCCGCAGCAGCAGCTGCAGCCGTATAGCTTGCAGCCGCAGCAGCCAGTCAGCAGCTGGGCAGCCGCGCTTCGGCAGCCGCAGCAACTGCAGCCGCAGCAGCTCGCAGCAGCAACAGCAGCAACAGCAGCAGTGCAACAGCAACAGCAGCAGCAGCAACAGCGGGCAGCAGCAGCAGCAGCAGCTGGGTGCAGCTGGTGCAGAAGCAGCAGCAGTAGCCTGCAGCCGGGCGCACAGCAGCAGCAGCGCAGCCGCAGCAGCAGCAGCAGCCGGTGCAGCAGCAGCTGCGGCAGCAGCAGCCGCAGCAGCGGCAGCTGCAGCAGCGGCAGCAGCTGCAGCAGAAGACGCAGAAGACGGCAGCAGCTGCAGCAGCACCCAGCAGCAACGGTGCAGCAGCAGCAGCTGCGGCAGCCGTACCAGCAGTATGCGGGCAGTACTTCAGCTGTCGCGGCAGCCAGCTGCAGTGTTGCCGCAACAGCTGCAGCCGCTGCAGCTGCAGCCGCAGCAGCTGCAGCCGTAGCAGCTGCAGCTGCAGCAGCCAGCAGCTCGCGCAGCAGCAGCAGCTGCAGCAGCCGCAGCAGCTGCAGCAGCAGCAACAGCTGCAGCTCGCAGCCGGTGCTGGTAGCTGCAGCTGCAGCACCAGCTGCGCATTAGCCAGCAGTAGCTGCAGCTGCAGCAGCTGCAGCAGCTGCAGCAGCCGTAGCAATAGTTGCAGTACCAGCTGCAGTAGCTGCAGCTGCAGCAGCTGCAGTGCAGAAATTGCAGCTGCAGCAGCTGCAGTTGCATTGCAGCTGTAGCTGGTAGTAGCCAGTGTTGGTTGCAGCGAGCTGCAGCTGCAGCTGCCGCAGCTGCAGCCATAGCAGCAGCTGTAGCTGCTGCAGTAGGCCAGTTGCTGGTAGCCAGGAAGCCATAGCTGTTGCAGTAGCAGTAGCAGTAGTAGCAGCTGCAGTAGCTGTAGCTTGCAGTGGCAGTAACAGTAGTTGCAGTAGCTGAAGCAGCTGCAGTGAGTTGTATAGTAGCTGTAGCAGTGGCAGTTGTAGCTGCAGCAGCTGAAGTAGCTGTGCTAGGCTGAAGCAGTAGCTGTAGCAGTAGCTTTAGTAGCTGCTGCAGCTGCAGCAGCAGCAGCTGCAGCTGCACTGCAGTAGCCAGAAGGCAGGAAGCAGGTGCAGTAGCTGTACTGCAGCACCAGAAGTCAGCAGCTGTAGCCTGTAGCTGTAGCTGTAGTAGCTGTAGCCAGAGAAATACAGTAGCAGCTGCAGTAGCTGCAGTAGCCAGCGCAGTAGTTGTGAAATGAAGCAGCTGGTAGTAGTTGCAGTAGCCTTGTAGCTGTAGCTGCTGCAGTTGTAGTAGCTGGCAGAAGGTAGCTGTAGAAGCAGGCAGGCAGTAGCTGTAGTTGCAGCAGCTGCAGTCGCAGTAGCTGTAGCTGCAGTAGCCATACAGTAGCTGGTAGCTGTAGTGGCTGTAGTAGTAGCTGAGTATTGCAGCAGTAGAAGCCAGCAGTAGCTGCAGTAGCTGTAGCAGTTGCAGCAGGCTGCAGCACTGTAGTACTAGCAGCTGTAGCAGCAGCTGCAACTGTAGTAGCTGGGTAGTAGCAGTAGCTGTACTTGTTGTTCTTGTTCTTATTCTTCTTGCTCTTCCTCTTCTTCCCCCTGTTCCTCCTCCTCCTCTTCCTCTTTCTCCTATTCCTCCTCCAATCTTCCTCGTCCTCTTCCCTTCTTCCTCCTCCTCCTCTCCTCCTCCTCCTCTTCCTCTCCTCCTCCTCTCATCTTCCTCCTCCTCCTCCTCCTTATCCTGGAAATAACCCCAATTATAGGCTGAGAGCTGGTGGGGAGCACTGCCTATTCCCGAGGATATGGGCCTCAGTGGGATACCTGGCTCTCAGGAATTCTCGCAAAACACCTCTCTAAACTCTTGGGCACTATCAGTCCAGCACATCTCAAACACTTGGGTGATCTTCTCAATCGCATTCGCAACATCAACATCAGGAACAAGAAACTTTCCAGCCTTGACGTGACTTCCCTATTCACCAAAGTACCTACTACACAAGCCATCGATCTCTTGCACAGGAAAATTGACGATTCACTTGATCTTCCCATTCCAGCCAGCGATTTCATCGACCTTGTTGAACTATGTGTTGGCTTTACGTGTTTCTCTTTCGAAAATCACCTCTTTCAGCAGACTTTTGGACTACCCATGGGTTCGCCACTCAGTGCGGTCCTGGCGAACCTATACATGGAACATCTAGAAGCCAAACGTTTCTCCACCATTATTCCTTCGTCTGTCACCTGGCTCCGTTATGTTGACGACATTCTCCTCATAACTCCTAAACGCTTCAATGTTAAAGCTCTCCAAGACAAGCTCAACCAGGTCGAGCCTTCAATCCAGTTCACACTTGAAGAAGAAGTCGACAACACTCTTCCTCTCCTTGATGTTCTGCTTTGCAAAGCTGACCACGAACTTCATTTTAAAGTCTATCGGAAACCCACCAACCAAAACGATCTTCTCCACTTTTACTCTCATCACGACACCAAAACCAAACGTGGTGTAATTATAGGCTTCTTCTTGCGTGCACTCAGAATCTGCAGCAATGAGTTTCTTGAAGAAGAATGCACGATGATTGAACAAGTATTTTCTGAACTCCACTATCCTCGTCACTTCATCAGAGACTGCAGACGACGGGCATTAAACATCTTCAACACACCCAAAGAAGACACTGCCGAGAAGAGATACATAGTCCTCCCCACCAACTCCATTGCCAAACACGTTTCCAACATCTTTTCCAATACCTCATTACAAGTATCTACCTCCACAACCACGACCATCAAGGACATTACCAGTGATAGACAGGACAAGCTTCCACCCTCTGCAGGGGTATACATAATCCCTTGTAATGACTGCAACAAGTTACACGTGGGCGAAACATCAAGGGACCTCCAAACACGTATTTCAGAACACCAATACGCAAGCAGGTCTGATGACACAAGGAATGCCTGCGTACAACACCGTAATTCACACAACCACTTGATAAACTACAGAAACTCAAGACTTATCGCCACAGAAGACAACACTCAATACCGTAGAATCCTGGAATCATCACTTATTTCTATATCCGACAACTTCAACCAGAATAGTGGCTTCTATAACATAGCTGAACCACTTGCCAAGAAACTTCTTCATCGCTATCCCACATAAGAACACTGTAGAAGGTCTGCTCACAAACTTATCCAATCTCCTTTCCAAGCTACCCAAGTTTTTAGACTCTATAACCCCACTCGGTACATCATCAGATGCAGCATTCTCCACCTGACCTCAGCATTTTGAACCGGACTATAAATACTTGCGTTCCTTCCACCCCAGGTAGTTCTGTTTGTGACTTGAAAAAGCCCACTGTGTGGGCGAAACGTAGTCAATAAAGGATCACATTATACTGCATATGTGTTTATATTTCCATTGTGTCGGTATTTTATACCATTTATTTCCATCCTCCTCACCTCCTCCTCCTCCTTCTCTCCTCCTCCTCTTCCTCTTCCCCTCCTCCTCTCCTCCTCCTCCTCTCCTCCTCCTCCTCCTCCTCTCCTCTTCTTCCTTCTCTCCTCCTCATCCTCATCCTTCTCTCCTCCTCCTTCTCCTCATCCTCCTCTCCTCCTCCTCATCTTCATCCTTCTCTCCTCTTCCTTTCCCTCTTCTATCCTAGTCCTTCTCTACTGCTCCAACTATCTCCTCCTCTTCTCTCTTCTCCTCTCCTTCTCTCACTTGTCCTCCTCTCCTCCATTCACCCTTCTGTCCTCCTTCTCCCATCTTTCCCTCTTCTTCTCCTCCTTTATCAATATCACCACTACCACCATCGCCACTACCACCATCACCACTACGACCATCACCACCACCACCATTACCACCACCACCATCACCACTACCACCATCACCACCACCACCATCACCACTACCACCATCACCACCACCAACATCACCACTACCACCATCACCCCTACCACCATCACCACCACCACCATCACCATCACCACTACCACCATCACCACTACCATCACCACCATCACCACTACCACCATCACCACTACCACCATCACCACTACCATCACCACTACCACCATCACCACTACCACCATCACCACTACCACCATCACCACCACCACCACCATCACCACCACCACCACCATCACAACTAGCTACCACCACTACTATCACCACTAGCTACCACCACTACCATCACCACTAGCTGCCACCACTACCACCATCACCACTAGCTACCACCACTACCACCATCACCACTAGCTGCCACCACTACCACCATCACCACTAGCTACCACCTCTACCACCATCACCACTAGCTACCACCACTACCACCATCACAACTAGCTACCACCACTACCACCATCACCACTAGCTACCACCACTACCATCACCACTAGCTACCACCACTACCACCATCACCACTAGCTACCACCACTACCACCATCACCACAAGCTACCACCACTACCATCACCACTAGCTACTACCACTACCACCATCACCACTAGCTACCACCACTATCACCCTCACCACTAGCTACCACCACTATCACCCTCACCACTAGCTACCACCACTACCACCATCACCACTAGCTACCACTACCATCACCACTAGCTACCACCACTACCACCATCACCACTAGCTACCACCACTACCACCCTCACCACTAGCTACTACCACTACCACCATCACCACTAGCTACCACCATTACCACTAGCTACCACCATCACCACTAGCCCTACCACCACTACCACCATCACCACTAGCTACTACCACTACCATCACCACTAGCTACCACCACTACCACCATCACCACTAGCTACCACCACTACCACCATCACCACTAGCTACCACCACTACCACCATCACCACTAGCTACCACCACTACCACCATCACCACTAGCTACCACCACTACCATCACCACTAGCTACCACCACTACCACCATCACCACTAGCTACCACCACTACCACCATCACCACTAGCTACCACCACTACCACCATCACCACTAGCTACCACCACTACCACCATCACCACTAGCTACCACCACTACCACCATAACCACAAACACCACCTGAAATACCCTCCATCAAAACTCAAACTCTCCCAACACTGTCCATCAAAAACCACACTTCCACCACCACCACCTACCTCTCCCTAGACCCCCCCCATTCCTTCCCTCCCCCCATTCCCACAAGTGATTCTCATACCTCCACTCACAACTACCATCTCATTCCTTCCTCCCACTGCCATGTACTGCTCCTGCCATCACTGCTGTTGCTGCCATCGCTGCTGCTGCCATTGATAATGCCATCACTGCTGGTGCTGTAATTGTCATTCCTGCTGCTGCTGTAAGCGCCACTGTTGTAGTATGTTTGCTGATTGCCATTGTGCTGCTACTGCTGATGCTGCTTTTTATGCCACTGCTGCAGCTGCTATTTATATGTCATTGCTGTTACTGCTGCTGCTACTGCTGAAATTGCCATTGCTGCAACTGCCACTGGTGCTGCTGCTACTGCTGCAACTGCCATTGCTGCTGCTGCTACTACTGCTGCAACTGCCACTGTTGTTGTCACTACTGCTGCAACTGCCATTGGTGTTGCTACTACTGCTGCAACTGCCATTGCAGCAGCTGCAACTGCCATTGCAGCAGCTGCAACTGCCATTGCAGCTGCTGCAACTGACACTGCAGCTGCTGCAACTGACACTGCTGCTGCCACCACCGTAACTGTTCATTTTGTACTGACCTTGTAAGACACTCAAACATTTATTTATTTTATTTGTTTATTTATTTAATGTCTTTGCAAACAGTACATTGAGATTTTGTATTTACAGTAGTGGGTTGCAATGCAAAGAGAGCCTCTATTATGCCTAGGCATTATGGGCCAACTTAACATGATTGGCTTACAGACTACTTAATACTAAGGAGTATATCATAGTTGTGCAGTAGGATAGTAGTTATTTCATAGTTGTACAGTAGAATATTAATTATAAATGAATCAAAATTTGTATAATACAAAGATATATTTATATTCGAAAATACTTTTTGTGAAAACAATTTAGCATTAAGTCTAGGGTGATTAACCCTTTCAGGGTCGACAGGCCCTCTCAGAGACTTGTTCTCAGGGTCAGCCAAATTTCAAAAAAAAAAAAAATTATTTTTTTCTAATGAAAAGATAGAGAATCTTTTCCCGACCATAATGACACCAAAAGTATGAAATTTGATGGAAAACTTACGGAATTATGCTCTCGCGAAGTTAGCGGTCTCGATGATGTTTACGAATCGGCGATTTTGCCCACTTTGAGCCCTATTTTCGGCCAATTCCAGTGTACTTGTCAACAAAAATTGTGGCATGCAAAGAGTACGTAACCTTTATTCGGCTCATGTACACACCCTCATTTACAGGCTATCTCCCCCAACCAGTGAACCAGGTGACTGAAGGTTGACGATGGGGCCCCGTCGTTCAATCAGTACCCAGGTTCCAGCCAATGAAAAGATGGTTTTGGCAATCGCAGAGGTTATGTGGGTACCACTCTCCTGTCTGCCCTTGTCATTCCCATTCTAGAGCTGGTTGAAGCACGGTCTGCTCTCTAGTGGCTTCTATTCTGCCTTTCTTACCGTGGAGTGCACTAATACCTATCACTGTACATAGTGTATATAGTGTACATACTTCTGTTCTAAATTGGCGAAGGATAATGTAAGTCAAAAGTTTTCTGCTGTGTTTATTTTGCTCCCTTTACACCCAGAATAACAGGCCATTTGGACTCCTGGTTTGTAATATGGGTAGCCTGTCCGAGAGCTGGAGCTGGACTTAGAGAAAGGGTGAAGTTGGAACCAGGAACATTGTGTAGCTTGCTGTCTGGCATTGCATTAGCTTTGCCAACGATTTACAAACTTTGCGCGTCAGTTGCTTTGCTATGGTCAGCCTTGCTATTGTGTGATCGTTCAACAGCTCGCTACTAGCCTGTTCGGTGTGAAGATTTTGCAGTCAGCTTTGCTATTGCGTATCCACCTTGTATGCGTATTCTGCAATTGTACTGTGCATAGCTAAGCGTGTTCTGCAAATAATGTGTTACGTTGGGGTATTCTGCAATCGTACTGTGCATAGCAAATAACTTATACATTGGGGTATGCCACCTAGACGAGTCAGATGTCTGGTGTTGGCATATACTCTGTTCAACTTACCTAAATTGTCCCTACAGAGTTGTTGGCAAATTGCTCGTCCCATTGGCATTGATTATGAACACACTCTCACAGCTGCGCAACTGCGTTCACTGATCACTGACAAACTTCAAGAAGAAGAGATGGCACATCAGACTCCTCCCTCTACGGGAGCTAGGGAAAAAACTCCCAAGTTCTCGCAGGAGGAAGATGATATATCAATGGAGCAAAATCGTCAGTCTAGTGCAGCAGGGTTGTCTCAAGGTGAATCAGTGGCGTTGGCACTTGAGCTGGCAAAAATCAATCTTGAGCAGACTAGGGAACAGAGAGCATTTGCAAAAGAAGAATTTGATAGGGAAAAAGAATGGAGACAGTTTTTGCATTCTGTAAATGACTTTAGTTTACAGAAAGCAGTACAGCTTGTTCCCTGCTTCAATGAGGCCGAACCAGAACAAATTTTTGAAGTTTTCAAAAATCAGGCTCGAGCCTTGAGGTGGCCGGAACAGCATTGGGCATCTTTGGTTCACACAGCATTGTTTGGGAAGGCACAGGAATTTATGTCAATGTTAAATGACACAGATTTTTCTGATTATAAAGTAGTGAAGACCACAGTGTTGGGAGCATATACTTGTATCCCAGCTAAGTATCAGAAGTTTTTTAAGTTAGGCAGACGACAGCTTGGTCAATCCCTGGTTGATTTTGTGCAACAGCAGACCAAAGCTTTTACCAGCTGGTATAAAACAAGTGGTGTTGCTACCTTCGGTGATCTTGTGCAGCTTATTCTGATTGACAACCTGCTGGAGTCTGTGGGACCAGAGGTTCGAGTCTTTCTGCAGGATTGTGATTTAACCACTGCATTGGAAACAGCCAGGTTGGCTGATACCTTCGAAACTAACCGCTCCTTGTCCGAGAGGTCCCGTCTCTCTTTTCAACAGCCTGGCATGAGCAGAGATTGTCAACCTTGGAGAATGAAGTGCCAGCCGGAGGGAGAACGTCTACGTCAGCCAATTAAGTCCCCTGGTGAGCCACGCTTCTCAACTTATGCTCCACCTGGTGAGAGACAAACTACTCAACATGGTGCATCTCGACAACAGTATCCAGAGAGACACCAGCCAGAGCGACACCAGTTGCAACGTCAGCAGGGAGTTAAAGGTAAACCTGTCATCTGCTACATGTGTAACCAAGTAGGTCACATCTGTCCCAACTGCCTCCACAAACCCCAACCCATTGGGAAAATCTCTAATATCCCTAGTAACATGTCCCTGAGAGAAGTAGAAAAAGGGATGGCCCCTTATTACTGTAAGAGTCTTATTTCCCTTCAGGAAAACTCTGAAACAACTGAAGTCCAAACCTTCAGAGATACTGGAGCATATTGCTCACTTATAAGAGAGGGAATATTACCCCTTTCAAAGAACACTTCCTTGAATTCCTCTGTTTTATTGGAAGCATTTGGAGGAGCTATATATTCTGTCCCTTTGCATAAAATTTATGTACAGTGCAAATATTACACTGGGTACTTGACTGTGGGTGTATCCGAAGGGTTCCCCATGAAAGATGCCATGTTATTACTGGGTAATAACATTACCACTGCTAGTGTATGTCCTGAACCCATAATGATTAATTCTTCTCCGGTGGTGGCCATAACTCTGGGAACATCCCAAGGGTTGTCTGGCGAGAATGTTGACCTATCCTTGGATGACTCTGATCTCAGAATAGCCACGTTGTTTTGCGAGGAAAACCGGCCGGGGCCTCGTAGATCAAGTGAACAAACCCCGATCAAGCCTTCCTATTCCAAGGTTGCAACATTGCCAGATATCTCTGTTTCCATGCCCAAGGGACTGTCCTTCCGGGAGGAACAACGAAAGGACCATTCTTTAAATTTCACTTTTCAGGCAGCTGTGGGTAAATCCTCTTTGGATCATCCGGTCAAGTATGAACTTAAAAATGACTATTTGATCTGCACTGAGACTGGTAAGGAGATAGAGGGCCGGCAATTTTCTGACAGGTTAGTAATTCCAACAAAGTTTAGACCTCAAATATTGAATATAGCTCATAATACTTCATTAGGAGGTCACTTAGGAATTACTAAAACCTTATATAGAATCACAAAAGAATTTTATTGGCCAAAATTAAAGCAGGATGTGAAGAATCATATCAGGTGTTGCCGAGAATGTCAGCAAGTAGGGAAACCTGAACATTCCATTAACCCTTTCAGGATCCAAGGCCAAAATCTGAAGTGGTGCCCCAGTGTCCAAGAATTTTCAAGAAAATTTTTTTTTATTTTTTCTCATGAAATGGTAGAGAATCTTTTTGTGAATGTAATAAAACAAAAATTACGAAATTTGATGGAAAATTGACGAAATTATGCTCTCGTGAATTTTGATGTGTCAGCGATATTTACGAATCGGCGATTTTGCCGACTTTGACTCCCATTTTAGGTCAATTACATTATTCCAGTCGACCAAATTCTTAGCTATTTCACTAGTATTACTTCTGTTCTATCGATTGAGCACAAGAAATCGCCAAGTCAACTGTTTCAATTACAAAATAAAGTGACCGGAAATTGGTGATTTGGCCAATTTAACATAAAGTTCAAAATATTCCAATTTCAAAATAGGGTCCAGAATAAACAATGTAGGTATTCCTGGCACTAAACTACCATTTCCTCTGTTCATTAGTTATGTTTTGAAGCTTTACAAATAAATTCCATTTTGATTTTTTATTCACATAATGAATTTTTATTCACACCAAAAAATAGAAGATTTACTGTTATGCAATATTGTAATAATTGTATAAATATCATCACCACATTTGTGAATGTATATTAGACCCACCAGCTGGTGTGTATTAGACGTGTGAGGTCGTTTGTTTACTCTTGAACATCGGCAAAAATTTAACATTTCCGCCACTTTGAGCTCAGTTTCAAGCCATTTCCAGTGCTAAAACCAATCAAAATTATCTCTATTTCTGTAATATTTCTTCCATTCTATCAAATGAGACCAAGAAATCACAAATACAACTATAAAAAACATACGAAAAAACACTGCAAAGTCGCTGTTTTAATCGAAAATCACGGTCTCAGTTTATTTTCTCTCATTATACACAGTGTGCTGCAGGATTTGTTTTATGTGGTGCACACATACCACATAGTTGTATTTTCTCATATCTATGCCCAAATTTACCACTCACAGTTTATCAGAGTGAGCTGAGCTCATGACGTAGATCTACGGTTTGGACCCTGAACGTAAAGCCGTAGATCTACGGGACGGACCCTGAAAGGGTCCTGCACCTCTCCAGCCTATACCTGCTGATGGAGAACCTTTTGCAGATTTAATTATAGATTGTGTAGGCCCACTACCTAGGTCAAAGTCGGGAAATCAGTATTTATTTACTATTATGGATAGAGTAACTAGATATCCTGAAGCAATTCCCATGCGCAGTATTAATACTAAAGCTCTTCTCAAAGCTTTAACAAGATTTATTTCTTGTTTTGGCATTCCTAAAACTATTCAAAGTGATCAAGGTACTAACTTCACTGCCAAAGCATTTAGGGAAGCATTAACTAGGTTAGGGATAATCCACAACTTATCCACTGCCTATCATCCTCAGTCCCAAGGCGCCTTGGAAAGATTCCATCAGACATTAAAAACCATGATGAGAACTTTTCGAATGCATTTTCCTACAGACTGGGATGAATCATTACCTTTGTTGTGTTCTCAGTATGAGAAACGGTGCAAGAGTCTACCGGGTTTAGTCCATTTGAGCTGATCTTTAGGCACAATGTACGAGGTCCTCTTCGGGTGCTCAAAGAAGGATGGATGGGAGAAGACATTAGCTCAACACTCTACAACCTTTCATCAAGGTTGCAGGTGGCACGTCAGTTAGCCAAGGCTAACCTAAAGGCAGCTCAAAATAAGATGAAACAGAGGTATGACAGAAATACACAATTCCGCTCCTTCCATCCAGGAGACAAGGTGTTGGTGCAGGAACCTATACCTGGCCACACCTTGAAAGCTAGATTTACGGGACCTATGCAAATTGTAAGTAAATTATCTGATGTAAATTATGTGGTAGCTCCCCTTGATAAGACCTCAAAAACTAAAACTTACCACATTAATCAATTAAAATCTTTTCATACACCAGATAAAGTCCCAGTAATGACTCTGTCCTCTTCCTCTGAGGACGACTCTGACTCTTTGCACTCTATTTCTGAAATTAATGTTAAACTTCCAAACTCTGTCCTCCTCAAGGACCCTAGCCCTTTAATGGAGGGACTATCTGAAATGCAAGCAACAAGTTTAACTGCACTTCTACAGTCATACCCTGATATTTTTTTCTGATGTGCCAAAAAAAATGTACGTTAGGTTATCATGATGTAGATGTGAGAAACTCTAAACCTATTAAACTCTCCCCCTACAGAGCTAATCCTGAAAAGCAGAGTCTACTTCAGCAGGAAGTGGAAAATCTGTTAAAGAATGGTTTAGTGGAGGAGTCATCTAGTCCATGGGCTTCACCGTGCATCCTTGTTAAAAAAGCTGATGGAGGGTTTTGTATGGGTACAGACTACCGTAAGGTGAATGAGGTCACAATCACTGTATATACGGGACCCTCCTGTATATGTAATAACTTTAAAACATTTGGAACTTTGGAAAATTGTCAGAATACAGAAACACACAGAGCACACAAATGTTGTATTTTTAAATCAGTGACAATAAAATGCACTGAACATCCTTCCCTGACTCAGCTGTCGAGCTCATCAGGCTGAAAAAGCAGAACAACAGTCAATCATAATGAACAATGTGTATTATTGAAGACCGCTGAATTAATGGAATGCCAAAATGTGAAACCCTATAAAGTGGGGCCCTCCTGTACTCTATATTTTTACATGTACCACTACTACTTACTAATATTATTACTTCTACTACTGCTACTATTACTACTATTTTATCATTACTGTCACTATGATCACTACTACTGCTGCTGATTTTACATCTTCCACCACAACTACCACTACTACAATTTTTACTACTACTAATGCTGCTAATTTTACATCCTCTATCATCAGTGATCATAAAGGATCAAAAATTATTATAATAATAATCATTAATTTTTAAAGGGGTGGACCAATAAGCCAGTAGAAGGCCTCAGTCAGATGACCTAAAGCTCCAGTGACAAGTCATCACATGGCTAAGACCCGTGTTAGGAAGCACTTGTCTTGTACCAAACCTAACCTCTACCATCACCACCACTAATACTACCATTATTACAACTTCTACTTCTACTACTATCACCACTCCTTTCATCCTGCCTTCTATACTTACCCCAGTTGTGACTTGACAATGGTCCAGGATGAAATGAAATACTATAAGGTTCCACTCATTAGTGCAAGTCTTTGGTTAACCCTTTCAGGGTCTGTGCCGTAGATCTACGGCTTTATGTTGAGGATCCAAACCGTAGATCTACGCCATGAGTTCAGCTCACTCTGATAAGCTGTGAGTGGTAAATTTGGGCCTAGATATGAGAGAATACATTTATGTGGTATGTGTGCACCACATCAAACAAGTCCTGCAGCACACAGTGCATAATGAGAGAAAAAACTGAGACTGTAATTTTCGATTAAAACAGTGACTTCGCAATTTTTTTCCTATTGTGATTTCTTGGTCTCATTTGATAGAATGGAAGATATATTACAGAAATAGAGATGATTTGGATTGGTTTTAGTACTGAAAATGGCTTGAAACTGAGCTCAAAGTAGCAGAAATGTTAAATTTTTGCCGATGATCAAGAGTAAACAAATGACCTCACACATCTAATACATGCCAGCTGGTGGGTCTAATATACGTTCACAAATGCGGTGATATTATTTATACAATTATTACAATATTGCATAACAGTAAATCTTCTATTTTTTAGTTTGAATAAAAATTAATTATATGAATAAAAAATAAAAATGGAATTCATTTGTAAAGCCTGAAAATGTAACTAATGAACAGAGGAAATGTTAGTTTAGTGCCAAGAATGCCTGCTTTGCATTAAATTGGCCAAATTAGCAATTTCCGATCACTCTATTTTGTAGCTGAAACAGATGACTTAGTGAGTTCTTGTGCTCAGTCGATAGAATAGAAGTAATACTAGTGAAATAGGTAAGAATTTGGTTAACTGGAATAATGTATTTGGCCTGAGACCCAATCAAACTTTGTTATTTTTTAATTACATCACCTAACAGAATACTCCAATCTACTGAATGTACAGCAATGTATGCAACCATATGACCTGTCTTTGTAATACTCACTAGAGCTTAATTGTTATCTGTTTACAATAATGTTTAGGAATCCTTAGTTAATCTTAAGTTAATTTTAAGCCTGTCCATAATGCTCTGCATACAAGGGGCTTTGGCATGCTGCACTCAATTGTATTCTTTTGTACTCTTCTGTATCATGTTCAAATTAATAAATAAATAAATAAAGTCGGCAATATCGCTGAAGCGTAAATATTGCTGACACATCAAAATTCACGAGAGCATGATTTCATCAATTTTCCATCAAATCTCGTATGTTTTGTTTTATTGCATTCAGAAAAAGACCCTGAAAGGGTTGATGACAAATGTGGCTCTTATGAAAAAAATGGACAAACAAGAGGCCTTGAATTATGGCCAATATGTCTTAGATGCATACTGTCATAAGTTCTGGGGAATAAAGTAAGTTTAAGGATTCTAGGACACTTGAAGAGAAGATTCTTTACAGAAAACCAGCATAGAATTTGTGATGGAAAATCCTATCTTATGAATTTGCTGGAATTCTGCGAGAAAAGTCAGAGTAAGATAACAAAAAAGATGGGGTTGGGTGGAATGCATTTTCTTGGACTGCAGAAAAGCAAATGATACAGCACCATACCAAGGCTAAATGGCAGTGTTCCATTGGGTAAAGGAGTAGAAAAGAAATAAAAGGCAGAGAGTGACATTAACCCTTTGGCTGTTTTGGTCGTTTGACGGATATATACTCAAAAATTCTAGTGGCTTCAAATCAAGCAGGAGAAAGCTGGTAGGTGCACATGTGAGAGAATGGGTTTGTGTGGCCAGTGAGCGCAGTATAGAAAAATCCTGCAGCATGCAGTGCATGAGAAGAAAAAAAACCTCTGTGTTTTTGGATTAAAATGCTGGCTTTAAAAAGAATTTTGAAATGGAGCTCAAAATGGCAGAAATTTTTGATTTTTGCCGATGTTCAAGAGTAAACAATTGACATTATTGTCCAATAAATTCCCAACTAGCCATTCTAATACACAGTCACGAATAGGATGATGTTATTTATACAATCATTACAATATTGGAGTAGTCTGCATAACAGTAAATCTTCTGTTTTTTTGTGTGAATAAAAATTCAAAACAGAAAGCAAGAGTATTATAACAGGGGCCTGGAGACGTAACTGATGAACAGAGAAATTGTTATTTTAATGCCAAAGATGTCTGCATTGTTCATTCTGGACCCTATTTAAAATTGACATATTTTTAATTTGCATGAAATTGGCCAAATTGCCAATTTCTGACCACTTTATTGGGTAGTTGACATTGGTAAATGAGCAGGTTTTTGTACTCACTGATAGAAGAAATGGAGTTCTAAAGAAATAGCTACGAGTTTGGTGGATTGGAGCAAAGGAATTTGCCCAAAATAGGGCTCAAGGTGGGCAAAATCGCAGATGCATAAATGTCACCAAGGTTCCTAATTTCGCGAGAGCGTAATTCCATAAGTTTTCCATTAAATTTTGTACTTTTGGTGTCATTATCATTGGGAAAAGATTCTCTATCATTTCATTAGAAAAAATAATGTTTTTTTTTTTTCAAATATTTTGCGACACCAGGAGACACTTCAGGATTTGGGGTTGTAACAGTCAAAGGGTTCAGGGATGAGATGTGGTGGGAGAGAATAACAAGTAGAGTTCCGCAAGGTTCAGTGTTAGGACCGCAACTGTTCCGAATATATATGATATAGCTACCAGGGGGAATCGAGTCCTGTGTGTCAATGCTGACAATGTATTACAGGTCCGCCATCACAAATCCGGCAATCAATTATTCGGTTCCTTCAGTTATTCGGCACTAATTTTGGCTAGCATAATTTCAAATTTCCAGGGTCACCACACCAACCTGCTGGTACTGTTTGGTGGCACTACTTGCTGCATAAGTCATTCCAATTTCTTTTTCTCCATTTATTGTTTTAACCTGCTTACTTTTAGCCTTAGCCATGGTTCCAATGAATAAAAGAAATGCTTCTCATTGTGTAAAGCACCTACACAGTACATTATCCATTAAAGATAAGTTGGCTTTGAAGCCACTGTCAGTTGTCATGAGCTCAGTCTCATGAAGTAGGAGAATATGCTTTATTATTATGCTAATATCAACACTACAGCTTATTTGCCTATCACAATTGATCTAATATGACATAAGAAACAATATAAATAACATAAAACATGTTAAATACTCCAGAATGAATAATATTTGGCATAACACCGAGCAGTTCGACGGAGGTATGAAGAGGATATGGTATACAAATACCATTCTCCTATCCCTGTCTTGGGGGGTTTACATTAGAGAAAACGGAGTGTAGCACAGGGCTAACTGTGATATACACTCGTACTGCACCAAAAGTTATTTTCTCTATATAGATTATCACACATAGCAGCATATGTGAGGGCGGGATCCCCAAAAAAAGTCAGCGGCTTATTTCTAGTACTTGGCTGGTTCCCATATGAATTTTAAGTAAATATTCGATTCCCAGCCAGGAGTAAAAACATTAGGCGTTTTTCCCTTTACACCTGTTGTCTGTGTTTACCTTCAGTAAATGGGTCCCTTGTTGTGACTGGTGTGGGTGTTATCCTGGGACACTGACCTAATTTTCTTGAAATACTCTGCATAACAAGTGACACCTATACAGTAGTATATCATGTGTCAGCTAGGCCTGTATACCTTGTACATGTATGTGTGTAAAAGATATTTTTTTATTTTTTTTTATTTTTATTATCACGGCCGATTCCACCAAGGCAGGGTGGCCCGAAAAACTTTCACCATCATTCACTCCATCACTGTTTTTGCCAGAAGGTTTCTTTACACTACAGTTTTAAACTGCAACATTAACACCCCTCCTTCAGGTGCAGGCACTGTACTTCCCATCTCCAGGACTCCCAAATCCGGCCTGCCAGTTTCCTGAATCCTTCATAAATGTTACCCTCCTCAACCGTCAAGTATTAAAAACCATTTGTCTCCATTCACTCCTATCAAACACGCTCCCATGCCTGCTGGGGGGCCACCCTGCACAAAACCTCCTTCACCCCCCCTCCCCGCCTCTAGGCTGACCTACCACTTCCTTCCACCAGATGATACACTCTTTAAAAGTCATTCTGTTTGCTCCTTCTCTCTCCATGTCGAACCACCTCAAAAACCCCTTCCTCAGCCCTTGGACAACAGTTTTGTTCCCTTTCCTCCTTCCAAACTCGAATTCTCTGCATTATATTCACCCACACATTGCCCTCAGCCCAGCATCTCCTGCCCCCAGCCTTCTCTGCTGCAACATTCATCACCCGCTTCACCCATATAAAGCGTTGGTAAACACCCCTCTCATATTCCCTGCCTCCAAGGACAAAAGTTCTTTGTCTCCACAGACCCCAAAAATTACCACTCCTCTTTTCCTCATCAATTCTTGTTCACCTCATCTTTCATAGACCCATCCTACCGCCCCCTCCCAAATATCTGAATCGTTCCTCCTCCATACTCTCTCCTCAATCTGATTTCAATCTTTCATCACTAATCTGTTATCCCCCTTCCACTCTTTCCTGTCACTTTAATTTTCTTTCTTTTGCCCCCCTAAATTCATCCCAATCTCTGCAACTTCTCTTAAAGAATCCCAAAGCAGTGTCATCAGCAAGAGCAGCTGACAACTCCATTTTGTGTTGTTTTTTTATCTTTTTCCACCCTCTTCCCAAGACCCTCGCTTTTACTTCTCTTACAAATCTATAAATATATTAAAAAACCCATTGACATCACATCCTTGTCTGGGCCTACTTTTACTGGGAAAAAATTTCCTCCTACATCTCAAACGAGCCCCCATATCCCGAAAAAACTCTTCCTGTTTTTTCAGTAACCTACCTCTACACCATACACTTGCAACATCTGCCACATTGCCCCTATCCACCTGTCTCCCCTTTTTTATCAAAATTTTCAAAAAAAGACCTCTTTAGCCTTATCTAAATACTGTTCATATATGTTTTTTGCCAGTCCCCAAAACCCCCACCTCCAAAGCCTCCTTGTTCATCCTTTTCCCATTCTCCGTCTTCTCTTAATTCTTTTAATTATAACTCTTACCTTTCAAATTTCCTCAACAGACATCCCCTATAATTTTGCCTCTTTTTCCCCTTTTCCTTTTTCAAAGACTGCCCTCTCTCTGCCAATCCCCAGGGACCTTTCTTCCATACAATTAAATAGAAACACTCCAAAACTATATCCCACCTGCTTTTAACATTTCTATCTTTATCCCTCAATCCCGCTGCCTTACCTTTCATTTTACCTCTGCCTCGTTCCCCACACTCACAACTCTTTCCCCCTCCCAAGATGTTATTCCTCCTTGCCCCATAAAAAATCCTTCCTATCTTCATCAACATTTCTTTCCCCAAAATATTCTCCATATTCCCAATACCTCTAACTCTCCATTTAAAAACTTCCCTCCTATTTTTAACTGAAACCATTTGTTCTCTAGGGTTTCTTAACTTGTTAATCTCCTCCCAAAAAAATTTTTTTTTTTTTTCAAAAATTTTTGATAACATCTCACCACTCTCTCATTTTCTCTTTTTACATTGCTTCCCCCTCTTAACTTTTCTTTCTCTTCTCTTCCCTCCTTATCACTTCTTTTGTAAAACTTTCCTTTTCTAACTTTCTCCTTACTCTCTCTTTTCATCATCATTCCACCAATCTCCTCTTCCTCCTGCACCACTCCTGTAACCACAAACTTCTGCTAACCTCTAACTTTTTTTTTTATTACATACCTCTTGACCCCGGGCCTACTCTCATTAGCCCATCTATCCTCCAATAGCTGTTTATATCTTCCCCTAACCTCCTCTTTTGTTATAAACCTTCACTCTCTTTTTTAATGCTTCTATTCTCCTTGTATCCCATCTACCTTTTACTCTCAGTGAAACTACAACTAGAAAGTGATCTAATATATCGGGCCCCCTCTATAAACTGTACCCCTGATCCTCAACATCTTTATCTCCCAAAAATAATCCAAAAAACTCTGTCTTTAAGCTTCATATACGTGTATACTTATTTATCCTTTTTTTCTTAAAATATGTATTACCTATAACTAAACCTTTCTATACAAAGTTCAATAAAGGGGCTCCATTTATTACCGGGCCCCCCAAACTTCCTACACCCTCTCAAAAAGTTTCTCCTATTTTAAAGATTCAAGTCCCCTACACAATTACTCCCCCCTTTTTGGGTTTCACCTATCTTTCCCTTAACATCTCAAATCTCTCTCTCCTCTGCATTCCTCTCTTCCCCAGGTGCATACCCCCTTAAATATGACCCATTTTCCATAACCTTTTTTTAACCCCAAAATTCTTGAATTTAAAATTCATATTCTTTTTTCCCCTTCTCTGTTCTTACTCCACCTTCCTTTGCTCTAACTCCCCAAGTCTCAGTTTTAATCCCATTTTTTCCCCCACAAACTCTCTCCCTTCAGCTTTTTTTAAAGACAGGACATCAACTTCTTTCTTCCCTCCATCAGCAATCATCTTTTTTTGTATCCTTTTTATCCACGTTCAACTTCCAGTTTATAAGTTTTCTTCTTCTCTTTTTTTAATTTGTATGGAGAAGGGTTACTAGCCCATTGCTCCGGCATTTTTGCCTCATCACGACCCCCCGCATGGCTTCCGGAGAAAAATTCTTTCCACTTTATGGACAATAGAAGAAATAAAAAAAAAAAAAGGCTATTTAGAAAAGGGAAAAACCCCAGATGTTTATATATATATATACATGCGTTCTGTGAATGTGACCAAGTTAAGTAGGAGTAGCAAATATCCCTGTTATCTTGGGGTGTTTATGAGACAGAAAAGAAACCAGCAATCTTACCATCATCCCAAAAGTTTGTTTTTTTTTCACAGTCATCTGCAGAGGGGTAGTACTTCCGGTGGTTGCTCTCCCAACCCACCTATATTTTTTATTTATTATTTTTTTATTATTATTATTATTATATTTTCTCAGTTGTTGTTGGGTTATCTTATTCAAACTAGGCAATGTATGATGGATCTTCCCTTTCCCCAAAAATGAAAGAAATCTGAATAAAATAAGCGAGTTCCCTTTTCAGCCTTAATCTTGGGAGAATGTTTTTATGTTTTTGTGGTTATAGTATTCTCATTTTTTTTGGGCTCGTTTGATAGAATGAAAGATATATTACAGAAATAGATATGATTTTGATTGCTTTCATGGGAAAAAGTACCTTTAAATTGGGTCACAGTAGCAAGCTCAGATAAACAAATGATTACCGTCCAATACCTGTCCACCTGCCATCCCAAAAGGGGGAAAAAAATGGCCTGACATTTTATACATATTCAATAATGCAGCCCGTCATAACATTAAATCCCTATTTTTTGTAATAAATCCAAAAAAAACAAAGTA